>NC_041006.1:22913885-23019610 GCF_004193775.1 Glycine soja
TCTGTATTGTTCAGATATTGTCCGGTCTAAAGACCTTCTCTGCACATTTCTTCTGGTTTCTTTGACCAGGAGCTTTCTTCTTTTTTTCTTTAACTTTCTCCCATTCTTTGGTTGGGAATTTTCTTTCTTTTCTTTTTTTCTTTCTCCCTCTCTTTTTTTTTTTCTTGTTTTCTTTAATTTGTTTTCTTTTGATACTTTATTTGTGACTTGTTGAGTTTGTTTCATATGTTATTTCTTTTGGTAATTACTCTTCTATTTCGTCGTCTTTTTTTGCTTTTTTTTTTTTTTTCTTTTTGTTTTTCTTTTTTACTTCCTTTTTTTACTTGCTATTGATTTTTATTCTTGCATTCTTTTTATTTTTTAATTTTTTCTTTTTTTGTTTTTTTGTTTTCATTTTTCTTTGTTTATCTTGTTTTTTTCGTCTCTTTGTTTTATTTTTTATTTTTCTTTTGAACTTATTTTTGTTTTTTTTTTTTTTACGTATTTCTTTTAATCTTTTTTTTATTTTGCTTTTTTTTTTTGTTTTTTTTTATATTCTGTTTAATTTATTTCTTATTTACATTCTTAGTTTTTTTTTTTCCAATAGGTTTTGTGTGTTTCTTATCTTTTTGATTGCTTTATTTTTTCTTTTTTTTTTTTTTTTTGTTTTTTTTTAGTTTTTTTTTATTTTGTTTTTTCTTTTATTCCTTTTTATTTTGTTTTTTATTTCTTTGTTTTATTTTTTTATTTGATTTCTTTTTATTGTTGTTTTTTTATTTTTACTTGTCTTTTTTTATTTCTATTTTACTTTTTTTTGCTTGTTTCTTGTTTTTTCTCTTTTCTTCTAACAGTCTTGTGTTTTGGAACCCACATCATCTTCCTTCCACTGCTGCTTCTTTGAGTTCCATGATGTGGATGGCCATGTAAATGATAGCAAAAGGGCTTTATGTGACCATACTTGCCACAGTAGTGACACCTCCACTTCTTTCTTTTGCTCCTTTTCTGCTGCGTTCCATGATGTCGAGACCGATGTTGTGACATCGTGGCTCCAGTGCTGTTTTTGGCAGGAACAAATTCTGTCATGGTTGTTCTGCAGCGATTTATGATTAAATCCAAGTCCTCTCTGGTTTCCAATATTCTTTCCAAGCTGTAGCACCTCATCAAGCGTATCTGAGCCTTTATTCAGCATCTTTATTGATTTTGTCATGTTTTCCAGTTTAGAGTTCAGAAACCAACTTCTCCTTTAAGCTCAGAGATCTCCTCTTCATGTGCCTCCTTCTCAGCCTCCAGATTTGCAATGACCTTCTTCAGTTGTGCTTCTTTGCTGAAGAATCTTCTCACTTTTGATGCATAGTTCTCTATAGGATGTAGCAAGCTCATCAAACGTGATTTCACTGTCTGTATCACTTGAATCTTCAGCAGATTCAAATCTCCCAGTGAGTGCATTCACATCTCTGTCAGAATCACTTTCTTGTTCACTCTCTGTATCATCAGACCGACATACAGAAAGTCCTTTCCTCTGCTTCTTGAGATGAGTGGGACATTCAAGCTTTGATGTGTCCATAGCCTTCACACCCATGGCATTGAACTCCTTTGCTGTGACTGGGCTTTTCATCTGACCTTTTCTGGTATTCACTACCTTTCCTGATGTCGAAAGGGATGTTCCGGACATGTGGTTTCTGCCTCCTGTCCATTCTGTTCATACTTTGTTGAACTGTTTTCCAAGGAGCACAACTGCGTTAGTCAGACCTTCATCAGTATCCAGGTCATACTCATCTTCTTCTCCTTCATCATTGGACACGAACGCCAGATTCTTGCTCTTCTTTTCAGTCCTATCCGAGAGTCCTAGCTCAAAGGTTTGAAGGGAACCAATGAGTTCATCTACTCTCATGTTGCAAATGTCTTGGGCCTCCTCTATTGTAGTGACTTTCATGTCAAATCTCTTAGGCAAAGATCTGAGGATCTTTCTCACCAGCTTTTCATCTGTCATTCTTTCTCCCAAGGCAGTGCAAGCATTGGCAATTTCAAGAATGTTCATGTGGAAGTCATGAATACACTCTTCCTCCTTCATCTTCAGATTTTCGAATTTTGTGGCCAATAGTTGCAATCTGGACATCTTCACTTTGGAGGTTCCTTCATGAGTGGTTTTCAGGATCTCCCATGCATCCTTGGCCACTGTGCATATGTTGATCAGTCTAAAGATATTCTTGTCAACTCCATTGAATAGAGCATTCAAAGCTTTGGAGTTTCCAAGTGCCAATTCGTCTTCTTCTTTTGTCCAGTCTTCTTCTGGCTTCAATTCATTAGTGGGCTTTCCTTCTGTGTCCAGCATCTTGGGATGTTCCCAGCCTTTGATGACAGCTTTCCAGGTTCTGCTATCCAGTGATTTGAGGAAGGCCACCATCCTTGCTTTCCAGTATTCATAGTTGGTTCCATCCAGAATTGGTGGTCTGTTCACTGGTCCTCCTTCTTTCTCCATGTTCATCAGAATTTATCTCCTTAGATCTCACTCAGTGATTTCGAGTGCCCGCTCTGATACCAATTGAAATTCTGATACCAATGCCAGATGTCGTACAGGATGTCACGACATCACGCTTCAGAACATGCAGATTATATTTGAGAGTATGAACAGATTAAACAGGTAAATAACACAAGAGAATTGTTAACCCAGTTCGGTGCAACGTCACCTACATCTGGGGGCTACCAAGCCAGGGAGGAAATCCACTAAAATAGTGTTAGTTCGAAGATCTAACAGCCACTGTTTACAACCTTCTCACCTAACCACTACCCGTGCAATCTCTACCTAAGAGCCACTCTTAGATATGAGAACCCCTCTCACTCCCTCTCAATCACTCTCCCGTGTTTACAAATAAATCAAAGACACACCAGAGATTGCTCTCTGAACAAAAGAGATCAACTCTACACACTCAGGTCCAACACTTGAAGTTAGGATAACATCAAGGTGGCTCACAAAACACTCAAGTCCCAAAACTCACAAAATAACTCTTCAATCTCGGACTTGGTCCTCAACCCCGTGCAGCCTTCATGTTTATATAGCAGTGTGCGTATCTGGGCTGCAACAACTTGTGCTGGAGGAGATCTATCATTCTCCTGAAAAATCTGCACTTAAAGAACTAAAAGATACAGTTTGATCTTTTAGTTTTTATCTTTAATCTTTAATCCCTGAACGAACTCTTCTAGTTTGTAATTCGAACTTTAATTATCTTTTAATTCGTTCCTAAAGATAGATCGTCTAATCTGTTGCTAACTGCACAATAATCTGTTAAAGATATAACAGATTTATGTGTCCAGTATTTTCGGGCAAGATGTCCTGGACATCGTATCCGACATCGTGGATCCTGCAGCTTCAATTCTTTTATCTTGCCTTGTGCATTGTGCAGCAACTCCAGTATTTTCGGGCAGGATGTCCTGGACATTGTATCCGACATCGTGGATCCTGCAGCTTCAATTCTTCACTTGACACTTTATCTTGCCTTGTGCATTGTGCAGCCCGATCTTATTCCTTGACATAAGGTTGGACATCATGTGCAGCAACTCCAGCTTTCTTTCATTGTCTAAGTGCTTATGTTTTAACAAAATCTTAGCCAATCTTTTAAAACTCAGTAGAGCTAAGCACTAACACATCATACTCTTTTCAGACTTTGATGGCTATGGACTTGAACTTCTCTTCGACTACCCAGGCTCTTTCAAGCTCTGCCTTTAGGGCTTGTACCTCATCACTTTCTTCCGAAGCTTTAACCTCATCGTCTCTCACAGTCTTTAGATTTGGGAGCCAATCCAATCCTTGTGTTCGGACTCTCAGCCACTTATGATAGCCGCCGATGATCCCATTACTGCTTCCCCTAAGCTCTCTGTCCTTTCTTCACGCTGCATCCCATGCCTTGCGAACTCCTTGGAGTACCCTCGCGTTGTGGTCACTGAAACCTCGTGCGATGAAAGGCGTGATGCTTTCGTCTGATGGTACTCCTCTCATGGGACAGCCAAGCTGTCTTATGGCGAGGACGGGATTATAATTAATACAACCCCTTGTTCCATCAAGGGAACATTTGGACATCCTTCGCATGAAGATAGAATCTTGATTCTTCCTTCCTTATAGCGAGGGAACCAATTAACAGACGCCCCTCCATGTTAGCCAAGAGTTGGTCCCAATTCGCCTTTCCTTTTTCGACGCACGAGCGGTGACCTTGTAGCGGATAGACGGGCCTACCTTCTTGGAGAAAAGGGTGTGAAACCAGCCACACATAGAGAGCCAGTGCACAACAAACAATTCTTGTGCCGCTCTTTTCACATCCTCGGTCGAACGTGTCATACATGGCCAAAATGGCGACGACCGGGCTTTCCTTGCCATGCTGAAAGGCGAGGAAAGCGTCAATCACTACTAGGTCCACTAACCCTTCCATATTCGGAAAGAGGACAACTCCAAAGATCAAAAGCGCCAAGATGTCAATAAAAGAAAGCCCATTCGCCTTGATTTTCCAAGGCCTTTGCCCTTTCCTCCAAACACTTCCGTGGTACTCCGACTACCCCATTCCTGTTTTGCTTTACCCGGTCCAACTCTTGTGCTGAGATTTTCACTACCTTGGCAACTCTTGTCGAGGAGGGATAGAACCCAGAGAAAAGATATGGCTTCCTTCCTCCCAGTAGGCATCCCAGGATTTCTTCAAACTCTTTCACAGTCGGCACTAGTTGGAAGTCCTCGAATGTGAAGCACCTTAGGGGCTGGTCATAATACTAGGAAAGGGATGCAATCGGTTCCATGGAGACTTCTACCCTAGCTAGGTCCCAAATCTTACCATAGGCTTTGCGGAAGGCTTGCCGTTGAATTTGACCCATTAATTGCCCAACCTCTCGTAAACTAGTGACCTCTAAGCTCTTGATTTTGACTTGATAGAACCTTTTTTTAAGCGAAGGCTTTTGACTTGATCCCATGTTTTACTAAAGTGAAATAAAATCTAGTGCGAATCAAAACTCCGACATCTATCATGGGTGGAATGGATGAATGCATGAAGAAATGCATATGACACAGATGCAATTTACGAATACGGGAGCCCGAGAGATTGTTTCCTTCTTGGATACAACGTTTGGGCAGCATGGCACCCAACGTATGTTTTTTAAGAAGGCGACACGGACCCTCCGTCGGTTTGCTAAAGTGAGGGGATCAAAGACGAAACCCACGCATGATGCATATGCGAAAGGCACAACACGGGGATGTACATAGTACGACAATATTCACAAACAAATATAAGCAAAAGGGAATATGATACTTATGCATGGCAGTGTGAAAAATGGCACGCAGCGTGTTTGCTCCGTGCCCCTATTTAAGGGACCTATAAGGGAGAGAGCTAACTAGGCTTTTAGTGATAACCCCCAAGGTAGTCATATCTCTCTTGATGGTTTCTAGAGGTATCATCCCTTTCGAAGAACATACTGCAGCAGTAGGGACTACTAGCAACAATATGTTTTCAAAGAGAAAAACTCTAGATGAGGGTTCACTGTAATCAAGCAAGTCGGAGACCTAGCATGATCACGGATTCACCTCCACTACTTATGTTCCCACGAACCCGGGTATAGGGCCCTTTTTCAACTCACCGTGTGTGCAAATAGTGTTAGTGTTTGTGTGCATCAAATGAATAAATATTTACCTCATGCATACAAAAAAAAATGCACTAAAAGCATCAAAGAGTTATATATACAAGAACATAATAAGGGGAAGCCAACAAAGGAGTAAGTCATGGCAAAATTTGCACAAGATTAAATGGCCTAACTCTCTAAAAACAGTCCCCAGCGGAGTCGCCAACTGTCGCAACCTACCCTTCGGCGGGAGGGCGACGCGTGACTTGCGGGATGCGTGTTCCACGAAAGGAATACGCGCGGAGTCGCCACCAACGTTTATTTGAGGAAAACGTCGGAAAAACCGGAAAAGACGCGATCTACGAACTTTTAAGTGAAAGGTTCGGGAGTTGTATTTACGCGCGGGGAAGGTATTAGCACCCCACACGTCCGTCACAAGGGACGACAGCCTTTAATCGAATGTGCAAACATGACTTTGATTTTTACGTTCCCTTTTATGTCCTTATATCCTTTATACCCTTTTTATATTTTTTTCTCTTTTTGTGGTCGACAAGGGTGTTTCCCTTTGCTCCTACGTATTCCTCAATTGGGATGAGAAAATCAGACCTACGTAGTTCTTTCTTATGCGTGAATCAAGTGATTCTTTTTACTTGAAAGGTGATCATTTTAAGGCGTTGGACCTTAAAAATGACCCATTTTACTTAATAAGAAATTGAAATGATAAACTTTCAAAAACCTATTTTTGTGGACGAGCTTGACTAGGCGAGTTGATTTTAGCCTTAGTTTCACCTTAGTTATTAGTCAATTCGATTAAGAATGAGAAATCCCAAAGAGAAAACGTCCGATTGATTTTTCGCTTTACTTTACTAAAAAATATTTTTTTTTATTATCATATTATTATTTTACCTCTTTTTTTGATTTCCAACATGGTTACGGCACGACCGAACGGTCGGAATTCATTTTAACCAAAATTAACGGATGATACAATTCAAATGATCGGTGGAAATTTATTTCATTTTTAGATTAAGCGAGAAATGACTTAAATAAATGGCTTAAGCACGTCAAAAGGGAAGAAAAGAAAACTGAAAGTAAACGAAATTAAAGTGAAAGTACACAAAACAAGAAATGAATTGAAAGTCTCGGATTCGAAAACTTACCCGTTGAAGAACGAAGAACGAACGAAGAACGGATGAAGAACGGTGAAGAACGACGAAGAACGATGAAGAATTTCCACAGAATCGCTTATGGAAGCGTTACAGAAGCACTTCGACTCGATTTTTCTTCACGAAAACGTGTTTTTTGCCCAAAATAGCCAAAATGCATAGCCAAAGGGGTCTTGAACATTTTGAAACAGCTCCCCCCTCCCCTATTTATAGAAAAAAAGGGAGGTGCTTGCCGCCCAAAGACTTAATGAAGAAGATTTCTAAGCGCACCCGAATTACTAAGTTCACCCCCCTTTTCGTATTTTACGGAAAAGTTACGGAAGCCTTACGGAACTGTTTTCGAATTTGATTTTTATCTTTTTTCTCTTCCCTTTCACCAATGTTAAGTGGAATATGCTTACCCAAGGTTTTCGGAAATTTTACGGAAGTATTACGGAAGCCGCGGAAGCCCCGAAAACCATTTTTCAAAAACGTGGAGGAGCTTGCCGCCCAGTTGCTTCCTCCTTAAGCAACCCAACTTCCAAAAATGTTTTGGAAGGGCCTAGATTTGAATTTCTATTTACACCCCTATCTTGATAAGTTCACCCCCCCTTACCTTTTTTGGTGATTCTTTTTTCGTAAAGTTACGGAAACTTACGAATCTCGTAACGATACTTGTTTTCTTTCCGTAATGTTACGGAACCTTGCGGATTACATAATCATCCCCTTTTTGACTTACGGAATGTTACGGAATCTCACTTAATTATGCAACGATGCTTCCATTTGATTTCCGGTGTGTCACGGAAACATACGGATTGTGCATCAATATTTTTTGGTTTTCCGGCATGTCCTGGAATTTCACAAATTTCCTAATGATGGGTGCCAAGCACTTCACAAGGACCAAAGAAAGGTCGCATGTCATCAAGCAAAGGTCCCCAGACGAAATTAGGGTATGACAGGACCTGATTACTGCTTTCCTAAGGCAATATCAGTATAATTCCGATATGGCTCCCGATCGCACTCAGCTACAGAATATGTTCAATAAGGAAGGGGAGACCTTTAAAGAATACGCGTAGTGGTGGAGAGACCTGGCAGCACAAGTGTCACCTCCCATGGTCGAAAGGGAGATGATCACCATGATGGTAGACATCTTGCCAGTGTTTTACTATGAGAAGTTGGTAGGTCACATGCCATCCAGCTTCGCGGACCTAGTGTTCGCCGGGGAAAGAATTGAAGTAGGGTTGAAGAGAGGGAAGTTCGATTATGTTTCCTCTACAAGTGCCAATGCTAAAAGGGTCGGAACAACTGGGGCAAAAAGGAAGGAGGGAGATGCCCACGCTGTCACTTCGGCGCCCGCATGGGTTAAACCCCCGCAGACATCTCATGGTATGCATCAGTACGCTCATCATCATCTGAACTTCTCAGCTCACGCCAGGAACTCCTCTAATTCAGCAACCATGCAGCCTAAGGCACCCGTTCAGAGGGAGGCCCCCCAAGTTCCAACTCCAACCACGACTCGCCCGGCCGGCAATTCCAACGCAATGAGAAACTTTCCCCCGAGGCCAATTCAATAATTCACCCCACTCCCAATGACGTATGAAGACCTCTTGCCGTCCCTCATTGCCAACCAACTGGCCGTAATAACTCCCGGGAAGATTTTCCAACCCCCTTTCCCAAAGTGGTATGATCCTAACGCAACTTGCAAGTACCATGAGAATACCCCGGGGCATTCCATCGAAAAATGTTTGGCCCTTAAATACAAAGTCCAACATTTGATAGATGCTGGATGGCTAACATTCCAAGAGTATTGGCCCAATGTGAAAACCAACCCGCTCGCCAATCATGGAGGGGGAGTGGTTAACGCCATTGGATCAGATAGGCCGCACAGGTCTAAACCTTTAAAGGATGTGGCAATCCCTAGGAGGTTTATCATTGAGGCCCTACAAAAGGGAGGTGTGATTCCCCACGGTGGGCATAAAGAGGACTCTTGTTTGTTGCATCCCAGCGAGCTACATAGCATGGAAACATGTTTGGAAGTATAGGAATTGTTGCAGCGAATGATAGATCAAGGCCTACTGGAAGTCAGTGATGAGGGAAGAGAAGAGCAACATATATGTATGCAGTCCGTGGATGAGAGAAGTTTTGGAAGGCCTAAACCTTTGGTGATATATTTCACCAAGGGCGTAGCTTCGCAAAAACCCCGACACCCCTCGGCACCTTAGCCTGTCCCTTTCCCATACCAAAATAGCCATGCAGTCCCATGGAGGTACACACCTCTGAACAAAGAGGAAGAAGAACCCACCGACATCAGTTCGTTGTCGGCCAAAGTAACCAATATCACGGGGCTGAGCGGTGTGACCCACAGCGGTCGTGTATTTGCGCCCCCCGACCTACCAATTCAGCCCATGAACATCAAGGGGAAGGCAAAGGTAGTGGAAGAACAAGATGATAAAACGCCCCTCACTCCAAATGAGGATATTCCGGTGAAAGGTCTTCCGGAGAAAAGGGATGGTTATGGTAAGAAGGAGGTGTCGCTAGAGGAAGCCAGCGAGTTTCTCTGCATAATTCAACTGAGCGAGTTCAAGGTTATTGAGCAGCTCAACAAAACCCCGGCCAGGGTCTCGCTGTTGGAATTACTCATGAGCTCGAAACCTCATCGGGCTTTGCTAGTAAAGGTTTTGAACGAGGCCCACGTGGCCCAAGATATCTCTATGGAAGGCTTCGGAGGGCTCGTCAATAATATCACTACCAACAACTATCTCGCCTTCGCCGAAGAAGAAATCCCTACCGAGGGAAGAGGGCATAACAAGGCTTTGCACGTATCAGTCAAGTGCATGGACCATGTTGTAGCCAAGGTGCTCATCGATAATGGTTCCAGCTTAAACGTGATGCCCAAAAGCACTTTGGAGAAATTACCATTTAATGCTTCCCATCTAAAGCCAAGTTCCACTGTAGTTCGTGCCTTCGACAAGGATAATGTAAACCTTTTATAGCTTTAAAAAGCCCTACAGTTGGGCCTAGGCTTTAGAGTTTCCTTTTGTTAAGGCTTTGTGTCTTTTGCTCCTGAATCTATAATATAAAGATCTTTCTTTCATCTGTTCCTGTGTCTCTACCCATTCTCATCCATTTGCATGTTTATTTCTTTATGTTTAAAACGCCAGATTCGACGACGAGTCCCTTGAAGGTACTAATATCTGGGACCCGCCGATCGACTTCAAGCTAGAAATGAATCAAACAGAAGATGAAGAGAACGAGGATGTGGGACTGCCCCCAGAGTTGGAAAGGATAGTCGCCCAGGAGGACCAAGAAATGGGGCCTCATCAAGAAGAGACATAACTAGTAGACTTGGGAACTGGAAGTGGAAAAAAGGAAGTAAAGATAGGCACGGGTATGACCATGCCCATTCGTGAAGAATTAACAGCCCTGCTAAGAGATTACCAAGACATCTTTGCTTGGTCGTACCAAGATATGCCCGGTTTGAGTTCTGACATTGTACAACACAGATTACCCCTAAATCCCGAGTGTCCCCCGGTAAAGCAGAAACTAAGAAGAATGAAGCTCGAGACATCCTTGAAGATAAAAGAAGAGGTAAAGAAATAATTTGACGTTGGTTTTTTGGCTGTCGCTCGGTACCCAAAATGGGTTGCCAACATTGTACCAGTCCGTAAGAAGGATGGGAAGGTACGAATGTGTATGGATTATCGGGACCTGAATCGGGCCAGTCCCAAAGACATTCTGATAAAAATGGCGCTCGAGGATATGGAAAAGACTACCTTCGTCACCCTGTGGGGGACGTTCTGTTACAAGGTGATGTCCTTTGGACTCAAGAATGCCGGGGCAACTTATCAACGGGCCATGGTAGCTTTGTTCCATGATACGATGCACCGAGAGATCGAGGTCTATGTGGACGACATAATTGCCAAATCTAAATCCGAGGAGGAACACCTCGTCAACCTGCAGAAGTTGTTTGAAAGGCTTAGGAAGTATCAATTGAGGTTGAACCCCGCTAAGTGCACTTTTGGGGTCAAATCGGGGAAATGTCTAGGTTTCATCGTAAGCCAGAAGGGGATAGAGGTAGACCCCAAAAAGGTGAAGGCCATCCTCGAGATGCCAGAACCCCGTACTGAGAGGCAAGTCCGAGGTTTCCTGGGACATTTGAATTATATTGCCAGATTCATATCACAGCTCACTTCTATTTGTGAGCCATTGTTCAAACTCTTACGCAAAACCCAAACCGACCATTGGAATGGGGATTGTCAAGAAGCATTTGGGAAGATCAAAAAGTGTCTCATGAATCCTCCTATGCTTATGCCAACGGTACCCGGAAGGCCTCTCATCTTGTATATGACGATTTTGGACGAGTCGATGGGATGTATGTTGGGGCAACATGACGAGTCTGGAAAGAAAGAGCGTGTCGTCTACTACTTGAGTAAGAAGTTCACGGCCTGTGAAATGAATTACTCCCTGCTCGAGAGAACGTGTTGTGCTTTAGTCTGGGTGTCCCATCGTCTAAGAAAATACATGCTGAGCCATACCACCTGCTTGATATCCAAGATGGACCCAGTTAAGTACATCTTTGAAAAGCCAGCTCTTACAGGACGGATCGTCCGGTGGCAAGTCCTGCTATCCGAGTTTGATATAGTTTACGTCACCCAAAAGGCGATAAAAGGAAGCGCCTTAGCAGATTATTTGGCTCAGCAGCCTCTCAACGACTATCAACCCAAGCATCCCGAATTCCCAGATGAGGACATCATGGCCATGTTCTAGGCCATGGCATTGGAGCAGTATTGGTCTCTCCAGACAATCAATGTATACCTTTCACAGCCAGGCTGGGGTTTGACTGCACTAACAATATGGCTGAGTATGAAGCATGTGCCCTGGCCGTCCAGGCAGCGATTGACTCCAATGTCAAGCTACTCAAGGTGTATGGGGACTCAGCGTTGGTGATCCATCAGCTGAGAGGGGAATGGGAAACTAGAGACCCCAAGTTGATACCCTACAAAGCCTATATCAAGGATTTGGCTAATTACTTTGATGAAATCTCCTTCCATCATGTTCCCCAGGAGGAAAATCAAATGGCGGATGCGCTTGCTACTTTGGCGTCCATGTTCCAGCTAACGCCACACGGGGATCTACCATATATTGAGTTCTGGTGTCGTGGCAAACCTGCACATTGTTGCTAGGTGGAAGAGGAGCGGGACGGTAAACCTTCGTATTTCGATATCAAGCGATATGTCGAAAGCAAAGAGTACCCACCAGAGACCTCCGACAATGATAAAAGGACATTGAGGAGATTGGCGGCCAGTTTCTTCATGAGCGGGAGCATACTTGTCGCAACCTACCCTTCGGCGGGAGGGCGACGCGTGACTCGCGGGATGCGTGTTCCACGAAAGGAATACGCGCGGAGTCGCCACCAACGTTTATTTGAGGAAAACGTCGGAAAAACTGTAAAAGACGCGATCTACGAACTTTTAAGTGAAAGGTTCGGGAGTTGTATTTACGCACAGGGAAGGTATTAGCACCCCACACGTCCGTCCCAAGGGACGGCAGCCTTTAATCGAATGTGCAAACATGACTTTGATTTTTTACGTTCCCTTTTTATATCTTTATATCCTTTATACCCATTTTATATTTTTTTCTCTTTTTGTGGTCGACAAGGGTGTTTCCCTTTGCTCCTACATATTCCTCAATTGCGATGAGGAAATCAGACCTACGTAGTTCTTTTTTATTAACTGATTCTTTTTTACATAAAAGGTGATCATTTTAAGGCGTTGGACCTTGAGAATGATCCATTTTACTTAGTAAGAAATTGAAATGACAAACTTCAAAAACCTATTTTTGTGGACGAACTTGACTAGGCGAGTTGATTTTAGCCTTAGTTTCACTTTAGTTATTAGTCAATTCAATTAAGAATGAGAAATCCCAAAGAGAAAACGTCCGATTGATTTTCCGCTTTATTTTGCTGAAAGATTTTTTTTGATTATTATATTATTATTTTACCTCTTTTTTTGATTTCCAACGTGGTTACGGCACGACCGAACGGTCGGAATTCATTTTAACCGAAGTTAACGGATAATACAATTCAAACGTTCAGTGGAAATTTATTTTATTTTTAGGTTAAGCGAGAAATGACTTAAATAAAATGGCTTAAGCACGTCAAAAGGGGGTATAAAAAGTAAATGAAAAAGAATAAAAATACACGAAACACAATGTGGACCACCACGGGTACATAGAATGAATCGAAAAGCTTGGTTTGAGGTACTTACCCGTTGAAGATCGAAGAACGGTGAAGAACGAATGAAGAACGTCGAAGAACGGTCGAAAACCTTCGCGAAATTCCTCATGGAAAACGTTACGGAAACGTTTCGGAAGCGCCTCGGCTTAGATTTTCTTCACGGAAACAATTTTTCCAAGCAAATTCGAAAGAGAGAGAAGTGCCTAAGGGGCTGAACCCTTTTCCTTCTCACTTCCTCCCCTATTTATAGCAAAATAGGGGAGATGCTTGCCGCCCAGCTCACCCAGGCGAGCTCAGCTCGCCCAGGCGAGCAGGGTTGCTTCCTCTAGAAGCAACAGCCTTCTGGAGGAATATTCTGGAGGGCCTAAGTGGGCCGGGTTGCTATTTGCACCCCCATTTTTACTAAGTACACCCCCTGTCTTTTTTTGGTGATTCTTTTTTCGTAAAGTTACGGAAACTTACGAATTTCGTAACGATACTTGTCTTCTTTCCGTAATGTTACGGAACCTTGTGGATTACATAATCATCCCCTTTTTGACTTACGGAACGTTACGGAACCTCACTTATTTGTGCAACGATGCTTCCATTTGATTTTCGGTGTGTCACGGAACCTTACGGATTGTGCATCAATATTTTCTTTTGTTTTTCGGCATGTCCCGGAATTTCAAAAATTGCCTAATGATGGGTGCCAAGCACCTCACAAGGACTAAAGAAAAGTCGCATGTCATCAAGCAAAGGTCCCCGGACGAAATTAGGGTATGACAGTTGCCCCTCTTTACTTGTCTTTTATTGGAAATAAAAGGAAAGTAAAGATAAGACACTAATTTCGTTCCTCTCGGTTGACGAGAGTCGCGGGTGACCATAAAATTTCCGCATGCAAATGACTTGTTGTTCCCGGGGGAACAAAAGGTGCAGAAGACTATGTCAGTCTCTGCATGCTATCAAGCGTTCTGTCTTACAGATAGCAAAAGAATGTTTATACGAATAACCACTCGGGTATTTTCGCCCGTCAGCGTGACTCAAAAGTCAGTATGACAGATCTTGTGAGTGCGGAAGATGATGTAAATCTCTGCATGTCATCGGGCCCGCCGCCTCTGGATGACAAAGGGTGCAGAATGACCAAATTTTGTCTCTGCGTGCCATCGGACACGACTGTGTCTGAATGGCAAAGGGGTGCGGAATGACCAAATTTTGTCTCCGCATGTCATCGGGCCCGCCGCCTCTGGATGACAAAGGGTACAGAATGACCAAATTTTGTCTCTGCGTGCCATCGGACACGACTGTGTCTGAATGGCAAAGGGGTGCGGAATGACCAAATTTTGTCTCCGCATGTCATCGGGCCCGCCGCCTCTAGATGACAAAGGGTGCAGAATGACCAAATTTTGTCTCTACGTGCCATCGGACACGACTGTGTCTGAATGGCAAAGGGGTGCGGAATGACCAAATTTTGTCTCCGCATGTCATCGGGCCCGCCGCCTCTGGATGACAAAGGGTGCAGAATGACCAAATTTTGTCTCTGCGTGCCATCGGACACGACTGTGTTTGAATGGCAAAGGGGTGCAGAATGACCAAATTTTGTCTCTGCATGCCATCGGACACGACTGTGTCTGAATGGCAAAGGGGTGCGGAATGACCAAATTTTGTCTCCGCATGTCATCGGGCCCGCCGCCTCTAGATGATAAAGGGTGCAGAATGACCAAATTTTGTCTCTGCGTGCCATCGGACACAACTGTGTCTGAATGGCAAAGGGGTGCGGAATGACCAAATTTTGTCTCCGCATGTCACATGACCTCAGGGTCAGTATGACAGATCTTGTGGGGCGGCCGACAAAAGCAATGCTCTTGCTCCTACGTATCCTCCAATGAGGAACTCAGACCTACGTAGTTCTAGATAACTTGTGAGACTTGAAAAAGTCTCCACCGGAAGATGTTGACATCCCCGGAAAGGGTGCAAATGACCACACTGGCCTTTGCTCATCAATCACACTTGGGGTCACTGAATGACGAGGTGCGGATAACCGTAAGGTGTCTCCGTGGGCTACCAGCTCTTGGGTCATGATAACAAAAAGTGGTGCGGTCGACAAAAGCGAGGCTCTTGCTCCTACGTATCCTCCAATGAGGAACTCAGTCCTTTGTAGTTCTGGATAACTTGTGAGACTTGAAAAAGTCTCGGTGTTTTCTCCACTAAAAATGCAAACATGCTTTAGCAAAGAGACAAATATTCCAACTGATTTAGAGCAGCATATGCTTTTTTGAGTGACAAACAATGCGTCTACCAGGGAAGGAGAGTCTGCTGATGAAATCCCCCATAACCATAAATGAGATTTTGGATATTAGCATTTCGTTTCTAAATGACCATTTAGAGGAAACACTGGGTTCGACAAAAATAGAAGAAATCCACTCAAAGTGTATCAATCTCGCACAGGTAAGTGTTTCATCCTAATTCCGAACCATAGATATGTCATGACTTGACTTTGCAAATTATTTCCTATCAAATCAAAAATTACATGCGTGATCATGGATCAATAGGACTTCCCTTGGGAATGGGTTCTTTCGGTGAGTTTTTCGGCTTTTGATTTTTTTGGCTTTTTCCTTTTTTGTTTTTGTTTGACGCGAGGCGAACAAGTCACCGACGCATAGGATTTTGGTTGGTAATTAAAGGGAAAAGACCACTTTAGGTCGTGGTTTCCCTTCCTTCTTTTTGTTCATTTGGTGACAATTCTGTATTGTTCAGATATTGTCCGGTCCAAAGACCTTTCTGCACATTTCTTCTGTTTTCTTTCGATCCTTGATCAGGAGCTTTCTTTCCTTCTTCTTCTTCCTTTTTTACTTTCTCCCATTCTTTGATTGGGAATTTTCTTTCTTTTCTTTTTGCTTTCTCCCACTCTTTGATTGGGAATTTCCTTTCTTTCCTTTTTTGCTTTCTCTTTGATTGGAAATTTTCCTTCTCTTCTTTTTTTGCTTTCTCTTTGATTGGAAATTTTCCTTCTCTTCTTTTTTGCTCCCGAGGGTAAGGATTGACATTCTCACCCTGGGTCAAGGTTTATGGTGAGTTAGGATTTTGGCTCAAGGCTTGTAGAATGGCTAGACATGATACATGTCAGGGCTTGGTTTGGCTCAAGGATAAAAGGGATGCCCCACATTATTTCCATGACACAAATGCAAAAATGACGATTTGGAAACTTTATGCAAAACTGGTCATGCATGCACCTATGTGGACACTCAAGTGTCAAATTTTTATGGTCATGTGATGCTAGGGTTCAAGATTCATTTCCTCTATTTTAGTCAACCCAATGTTTCCAAAATATGTTCTTTTATCAATTTGTGCATTCATCCGAGTCCATTTTGGGCGTCCGGGAAAATCTTCACAGCATTCACCCTTCAGGTGTATACACATTTTTTTTTCAAAAACTAGTTATGATCAGTGAATTTTTCAAAGAAAAGTTGGAAATCATCTCTTTTCAAAAGCATGTTGGTTTTTCAGCTTGACAACTTATTTTTCTTTTTTTCTCTCCCTTTTTTTCTTTTTTTTTTATTTGTTTGTTTTTTTTTTCCATGAGGTATTTTGCTACCTAAACATGTGTATATTTTTGTGAGGTATTTTTTCTATATACATGCATATCCAAGGTATCTTGCTACCTAAACATACATATATATATTTTGTGAGGTATCTTTTGCTATATACATGCATATCCAAGGTATCTTGCTACCTAAACATACATATATATATTTTGTGAGGTATGACTACCTTCTGAGCTTGCGCTTGTTTTATTTAAATTCCCAGGATCATGAGCAACTAGTTGTGTCCCAATAAGACTTGAGAAACAAAAGGTGATCAAATAGCAAGCAAAAATTTAAAAGTTACTAGGTTGCCTCCTAGTAGCGCTTCTTTAACGTCTTGAGCTGGACGCCTTATGACTTGTCGGTCACTGACCTAGTACTTTGCTTACCTTTGGCTTTGGACTTGGTCGCCTATTGGTCGGCCATGTGGTGTAGGCAATACTCAAACCTTTTTGTGGATGAGCAGAGGTGAACTCTAGAGGTGGTGGCGGTGCGTCTATTGCCCGCTGCCAGCCATCCCAATGCTACTGTGGTGTCTTGCCCTGCGCCCGTCTGGGGGCGCAGTACTTCTTGATGAAAGCTCGATTAGTAGGGGGCCTGATGCCCTTGCTGGGGGGACGGGCACTCTGTAGAACTGACAGAGGCCCGTAATCAGAGCTGGAAACCCAGGACCCTGTTGGACTTCTTGAGGTCCACTGGGTGTCTTTGTGGGTGCGATCCCTGCAAACAATAGATGGTATCAGAAATCAGTTGAACCATATGCATACTTACCCATGTCGGGACGACACAGACCAACTGATACTTTTGCAGGGGGAGATTGGCATTGCAGTCGCTGGGCAGAATGTTGCTAAGTAGCAATGTCATCTATATCTGTGTAAGAGTGGTCATGTTGGTGCGCATGGTCCGCACTTGTCTCTTTGCAGTGGTACGGGTGAAATCTTGCCCCGGTATGCATAGTAGCTGTGTGATAGCCTCCCTCTCTGGTTGTTCTTGCACAGTTGGTCGCCCTCCAATATCAGGGGGTGGCCCAGGAACCGTCAAAAGGAAACTACAAGCCCCTTAACCGGGAGTGCAAGTCTCGGTTAAGCATTTAAGGGCAGAGGACCTTAAATTCTCTTAAGGTGTGGATGTGGAGCACACTGAAAATGAGGACACATAGCCCTCTAAAGGTGAGGGCGTGCAGCCCTCTCAAGGCGAGGATGTGTAGTCCTCTGGAGGTGAGGGCGTGCAGCCCTCTGATGGCGAGGAGGTGTAGTCCTCTCAAGGTGAGGGCGTGCAGCCCTCTGTTGGCGAGGAGGTGTAGTCCTCTAAAGGTGAGGGCGTGTAGCCCTACGAAGGTGAGGACATGCAGTTCTCTGATGGCGAGGGCGTGTAGCCCTTAGAAGGTGAAGGTAACTAGTACCCAAGGTGAGGACGTGTAGCCCTCTCAAGGCGAGGACATGTAGTCCTCTGGAGGTGAGGGCGTGCAGCCCTCTGATGGTGAGGACTTGTAGTCCTCTCAAGGCGAGGACGTGTAGTCCTCTGACGGTGAGGGCGTGTAGCCCTCTCAAGGCGAGGACATGTAGTCCTCTGGAGGTGAGGGCGTGCAGCCCTCTGATGGTGAGGACGTGTAGTCCTCTCAAGGCGAGGACGTGTAGTCCTCTGACGGTGAGGGTAACTAGTACCCAAGGTGAGGGCGTGTAGCCCTCTCAAGGCGAGGACGTGTAGTCCTCTGATGGCGAGGGTGTGTAGCCCTCTGAAGGTGAGGACATGCAGTCCTCTGATGGCGAGGACATGTAGTCCTCTCAAGGTGAGGACATGCTGTCCTCTGATGGCGAGGACATGTAGTCCTCACAAGGCGAGGACGTGTAGTCCTCTCAACGGTGAGGGTAACTAGTACCCAAGGTGAGGGCGTGTAGCCCTCTCAAGGCGAGGACGTGTAGTCCTCTAAAGGTTATAGGTACAAGTACCCAAGGGTCCACCCTTATGAGAAAGTAGGAGATCGACTCATCGAGAGGGCCGGTCATCCCAAATCCACAAGATTTGGACATTAGATGTAGGAAATCTATGCAGTTAACATGATTTTTAGGGATGCAGATGCATGCAACCTTTGTCGTGAAATTTGGTAAATGCGGACTTCATATGAAACAATGCAATGTAATGGAAAGTTGTACAATGTTCATGACATTCTTTCCCTATTTTATGATTTTGATTTTGATTTAATTTTTTTGGAAAACACAGATTGACTATCCTTTTGAAAGAGGTGATAATTCATGCAGCCTCATCCTATCTTTTTGCAAATCTCTCCGGGAACTCCCTCAGAGTGTGTGTTCTGTTTGATTTAGTCACTTGACCATTTTGGAGTGACGGCAATGGAGTCGTTTGATGTTTGATCAATCCATTGAAATCCTAGGGTTTGTCCCCCTTTTTTTGTTAAAAACATCGATGGGTGAGAAGTTTTGATCGGCCCCTATATTCACTTGAGGCTCATGCACGGTGCCCCTCATTGCCCCAGTGTAAGGCTTTGAGGTACCAATCATTGTCTTTCGTCATGACCTTGTAGGAGGGAACCTATTGGGTGAGAACTTCTAATCTGCCCCTAGGTTCGCTTGAGGTTTTTGCATGGTGCCTTTTGTTGCCCCAGTGTAGGGCTTAGAGGTACCAAGTGTTGTCTTGTTTTCACGACCTCGTAGTGAGGAAGAATGAAAGAAGCAGTTGATTCTTGCAAAAAGAATTTGCCAAGGACGAGAAATAGTTGAAGGATCTTTCAGTTGATGGATTAAGTCAAATGACTCCTATGTAGAAGCAAGATGTTTTGATGTCTTGATGATGCTAAAGGATCAAGTGCTTCTAAGTTTTATTCAAGACAAGAATCCAAGAAAATCAAGATATATGATCAAGTTTGATCTCTTAGAATCTTTAGGATGAAGTTTCCAAATTGAAACAAACAAAGGGTTTGACCAAAGAATTCTATCATTTCAAATTGAGATTTGCTCTCTGGTAATCGATTACCAGCAGTTGAAAATGTTTTAATTCAAATTTTTAAAACCTGTAATCGATTACATAAGTCTTGTAATTGATTACCAGGGGGGATTTTCAGAAAATAATTTCCAAGAGACATATCTATTCAAATGTTTTATGAACGGCCATTCAAATGTTTTAAAGATAGTTTTCATTGCCCAAACAGTTTTATCCTCTCGAAAGATCAAGAATTTTTCTGAACTGAAATGTCTTATCCTCTCAAAAAGATTCCTTGGTCAACCACTTGCATATTCAAATAAGGAATTTTGATTGGTCTTCATTGTACAATCTATCTCTTTCAAGAGAGATTTCTTCTTCTCTTCTTCTTACTTCTGAAAAGGGATTAAGAGACCGAGAGTCTCTTGTTGTAGGGGATTCATGAACACAAGGGAAGGGTTATCCCTGTGTAGTTCAGACTTTGTAAAAGGAGTTTTACAAAGAGAGTGGAAAATCTCAAGTGGGTTGCTTGAGGACTGGACGTAGGCACGGGAAGTGGCCGAACCAGTATAAATCAAGTTTGCATTCCTCTCTTCCCTTAAACTTCTTTTATTTATTGCTATTTATCTTTTTCTTCAAAGAATTTTATTTTGAATTGTCTTTTGAGTAATTCATGTTAAGGGTGCATTGTTAATCCGAAAAGAGAGAGTGAAAGTTTAATTGGGGAATAGTCTTTGTATCTTAATTCAACCCCCCTTTTTCTTAAGGTAACTGAGGCCATTTGTCCAACATCCTATTCTTGATAATTCACTTCTCTCTAAAAAGACAAACTTTCCGGAATGAGGTCACATGAACATCTTGAAAACACAGTCAATCAAATGCCCTTTTTTATTTTTTATTTTGAAACTTAATTTTTTATTTTGAAACTTATTTGTTTTGAACTTTACTCGTTGTTTTACGGCACCCCCATAAACGTGAAGGACCAGTAATCTCTGATTGAACGATCTTAGAAGTCCAAACTCAGGAGCACAGGTCACTTGAGCAAACAGACCAATGGCTTGCACCCACTTCCGGTGAAAGTTGAAAATCCTGATGAGTCATTAGAGACATCTAACAACAGCTTTCAAAATTGCCCCATGTGTGGCATCTCTTGTCAATGTCAGGATTCAACAAGCGATTCTCCTCAAATTTCAGCCAGCCCACATCCATTAGACTTTGCACCTTATGCTTCAGGGTCATACAGTGCTCAATGGAATGCCCTAGGGCTCCTCCATGATATGCACATGTTGCGTTCGAGTCGTATCCTCAGAAAAATGGAGGTTTGAGGGAACCTAGCAGGGGTTATGGCTACCATTGCATTATCAAGTAGATATGGGAGCAAGTTAGCATATGACACCGGAATTTGGGGTGAATCCTACAGGCTTTTCGCTGCAAAAATTCATTTTTTGGTTGGTGTTTTTGGTTTGTGCTAAAGGTGGTGTTCGTCATTGGAAGTGCGGTAGACAGACTTTGTGGTTGATTTAGGAATGGTCTTTGTGGATAAATGGGCGGTAGGTAAGGAGAAGGTTTGTTATTGGCTGAGTAATGACATTGTTGGGTTGGTGGGAAACTTGGCTGTATAGGAATGGCATTCACAACGTGGGTTTCTCCCTCTTTCTCACCCTCTTCATTTGCCCCAGTTTTCTCATTCGTCCAAGTGGGATGATTAAATTTGCCTCTTTTCAGACCCGCTTTGATCCTTCCGCTGGCGAAGACCAAATCTATAAAACTTGAAGGTGTGTAACCCACCATTTTTCATAGTAGAACACCGGTCACGTGTCTACTATCATTGTGATAATCTCTTTCTCTGTTATTGGGGGTGCTACTTGAGTTGTCAAGTCTCTCCATCTTTGGGCGTATTCTTTGAAAGATTCGTGCCCCCTTTTTGCACATGTTCTGTAGTTGCATCCTATTCGGAGCCACATCAGAATTGTATTGATACTGCCTAATGAAGGCAAACATTAGGTCATTCCAATAGTGGACTCGAGAAGGTTCCAGGTTGGTGTACCAGGTAACAGCTACCCCAGTAAGATTTTCTTGGAAGAAATGTATTAGCAACTCCTCATCTTTGCGTATGCCCTTATCTTCCGACAATACATCTTTGGATGGTTCTTGGGGCAAGTAGTCCCCTTGTACTTGTCAAAGTCCAGCACCTTGAACTTGGGAGGAGTGATGATATTGGGTACTAGGAACAACTCTTCTAGGTTAGCAAAGGCATAATCTTTACCTCCTTCAATGGCCCTGAGCCTTTCCTCTTTCCCATTTCTGCCATAGCATGAGGGTCTTTAATCGCTGTGGAATGTGAGGGTTGTGGTTCTGGGTGACACTGAGGGCCCTCCAAAGTGTTTTGCAGGGGTATACCACCAACTGCTTGCCCTTCAGTGGCATATCCGAGGCAAGGCTCGAAGTCGGCTAGATTGTGGTGGGGCATTCCATGTGTCTCCTCCATGGGTCGAGAGACATGTGCATGATCAGATTGAGGTTGTTGGCTCTTAATGAGTATGGGTGTGGAGTTATTGAGATTTTCATTGAGAGCGTACGCCACATTGGGTGGTGTATAGTTTGGGAGGCAAGCCATATGGCGGGAAGGCGTGCTTGTTTTGAATTTGCACATCATGGGGTCATCCGTACTTCCCAAATCTTTGCCTACCATATTTGAGGTTGGATGATTCATTTGCTTGAGGCCAGATGGGAGCATCGGGTTCACCTTAGCGACAGCGCTAGTAGCGGCAACTATAACCGCATTGGCTTCCATTATCTTCTTCATGCTCATCATGGCCTCCATCATTGTGGCCATTTGCTCTTTCATGGCCTCCATTTCGGCCTTCATCTTCTCTTGCACCTCCTCTGCTTCACCCATTACTCTAGCTCTAGCACGAGTTCGGTAAGGGTGCCGTAAAGCGTGTCCTTTTCTTTTTTATAACAATGATTAAGTTCATTTTATTTTATTTTATTTTATTTTTCAAGGAAAGAATGCAATGAGCAATGCAACCAATGAAAAGCATGGATGTATGCGGATGATGTACAGTTGAAGTATTGCAAATTTTTACGCAGGATATGGGGTTGAATCAATTTAGATTTTCAACATGATCCATGACATCTTTGTCAAGGTGAAACTGGAAGTAACAAGGACATCAACAATCCTAAATATGTTTGGCAGTAGACGAAGCGGTGATGTGACTCGATTCATCTTTTGCCCCAATTTTGCAAGACGGTTACTTCCATATTTCAACTTGACTTGATGAACTTTTTTCGAAAAAACATGAGCTTAGTTCAACCCTATAATCCAAGGAATGGCAATTCTGATCGCCAATACTTCAACAACATCTCATAGGGATGAATGACTCGGGCATACTTTAAGCTTATTCACGGAAAATGTAATTATGAAATTGAGATGCCCGAAGAAACACCATTTCCTATTTAACCATGCATTAGGTACCATGTTCAATTATTTTGTTTTGTTGTTGTGTGTTTTTTTTTTTTAGAAATGGGTTTATGATCCCAACATGGTTGGCTCATGGTGCCTAACACATGCAACTAAGAATGTAGTGTGAAGTTTCACGCTTCCCCTTTTTTGTTTTTGTTTTGTAGAGGAAAACACAAGGATGAGCAAACATGAAAACAAATGGTATGCAATTTTGCAGATCAAAAAGTTTGTTGAACGCATATGCATGACGATGCCATGACTCATGCAAAATGTGAGGCTGTAATATGATAACAGACAAATGCAAGAACGATATGTTCATTATGATGCCATGAAGAGATGTTTATGCGATGCATGATATGAATGCATTTACGGACACGAGAGCCCGAAAAATTATCTCTTCTTACTTGCGCATTTGGGGGCACAGTGCCCTATGTGTACAGTTAAAAAGGTGATATGGACCTTCCGGCTTCCCGTGACAAGGGACGAGACCAACATACAATGCATGCTAGAGATAAAATGCGGGAGTGACTTGATTCGCACTGATTTTTGGAGTAAAAACGTGGGATAAACTCATTTTATTCAAAAAGTTATAACTAGTCAAGATCTGAGCGACAATACAATCTTCCTAGCGGTTTCAAATCATATGGTCCATTAAGTCTATCATATGCTGACAATAGCTGAGAAGTCTGTGGATCTCCTCGGGGGCGGAGTAGGTGTCCGCCATTGCTTTGGCCTCGGCTAGCAATCAGTGAAGTTCTTGACTCTCGTTCAAGGTAAGAGCAAATCGGTCCATCCACATGGTTGCCTCTTGGTGTAACGAGTCGATCACCCTTCCTCTAGCCTCCTTCTCTGCGTACATTTGGGCATACTCATCCGCCACCCTATGCTCGTGGGCTGTGGCTAGGCTAAGTTCTTCTTGATACTTGGTGATGATAGCTAACATGTTGGTCTCTGTCTCGCACAACCGCTGAGACAAACTTCTCTTGGACCTCGAGCAAGCCTTCAATTCATCTTTCAAGATCAAACCGTCTACACGCGATTGGTCCCTTTCTTCTCTTCGGAGTTTAAGTTCGCTGTTACTACCCCCACAAAGCCCCTTGGAACTTGTTCCGGCTATGTTCTTCCCTACGGTCCCTTTTGGTCTCTTGTTCCAAAGCCTTGGTGGTAGCTATATTTACATCTCTCAGTTCGGCATTCTCTTTTCGGATCTTTAAGAGCTGCAGATTTGAACCTTTCTTTGACTGTTTGAGCTTGCTTGAGTTCTGTCCTAAAGGCCTACACCCCTTCGTCTTCCTCCGGTGCCTCATCTTCCTCCCTTTTAGTGGCTCTCAAACTTGGGAGCCAATCCAAACCTTGCACGTGGGCTTTCAACCACTCACGGTAGCCACTGACGGGCCCATTGTTACTGCCTCTGAATTCCTTATCTTTTTTTTTTGCAACACCTCTCATGCCTTGCGGACCTTCTGAAGTGTCTCCACATTGGTCTTATTGACCTCATGAAATGGCAAGCGCGATCTCTTCCTCTAGTGGTGCTCCTCTCACAGGATAGCCAAGTTGCCTTATAGCAAGAACGAGAATGCAGCTGATGCAACCCCTTGTCCCCATCAAGGGAACATTTGGAAATCCTCCGCATGAAATAAGAACTTCGGTTCTTACTTCCTTCCATCGAGGGAAGCAGTTGACAGATGCTCCTTCTTTGCTTGCTAAGAGTTGATCCCAATTCGCCCTTCCTTTCTCTGTGCATGAACGGTGGCTTTCTAATGGGCAAGCATGCCTCACCTCTTGGCGAAAAAGGTGTAAAACTAACCATACATAAAGAGCTGGAGTACAGCAAACAATCCTTGCATTGCTCTCTTCACATCTTCGGTCGAAGGTGTCATATAGGTCGGCTAGCATAGCGACAACCGGACTTTCCTTGTGGTTATGATAGGCGAGAAAAACGTCGATCGCTACCAGGTCCACCAACCCATCCACATTTGGAAAGAGGACTCCTCTGAAAATCAACAGTGCGAGAATATCTATGAACGGGGCCCACTCGCCTTTACCTACCAAGATTCTTGCTTTTGCCTCCAAATATTTTCTCGGTATTCCAACCACCCCATTTTCGACTTGCTTCCTGTGGTCTAATTCCTGCGCCGAGATTTGGACTATCTTGGAAATTCTAGCTAATGAGGGATAGAACCCTGTGAAGAGGTATGGTTTCCTCCCCCCTAGAGGGCATCCTAGGATCTCTTCAAATTCTTCTACCATAGGTGATAGATGGAAGTTCCCAAAGGTGAAGCACCTCATCGGCTGATCATAATACTGGGCGAGGGAGGCAATGGTCTCTGTGGAGACTTCTACCATGGCTAGGTCCCAGATTTTACCATAAGTTTTACGAAAAGCTTGCCGCTGGAGCTGACCCATCAATTGCCCTAACTCTCTTAGACTGGTGATCCCTAGGCTCTTGACCTTGACTGGATAGAACCTCTTTTTAAGCAAAGGCTTTTGACTTGATCCCATGTTTTACTAAAGTGAAATAAAATCTAGTGCGAATCAAGACTCCGACATCTATCATGGGTGGGATGGATGAATGCATGAAGGAATGCATATGACACAGCTGTATTTTAAGAATGCGGGTGCCCAGGACATTGTCTCCTTTTTAGACACAACGTCTAGGGGTAGCAAAGTGCCTCAACGTATGTATTTAAAACGATGACCCGGACCTTCCATTGATTTTTCTATAGAGGGGATCAAGACACAACCCCTATGCATATGCAAAAGACGCAATGCGGGAATGTACATAGTATGACAATATTCACTGAACACAAGCAAAAGGGTATATGATATTTATGCATGGCAGTGTGAAAAATGGCACGCAGCGTGTTTGCTACGTGCCCCTATTTAAGGGACCTATAAGGGAGAGAACTAACTAGGCATTTAGTGATAACCCCCAAGGTAGTCATATCTCTTTTGATAGTTTCTAGAGGTATCATTCTCTTCGAAGAACATATTGCAGCAGTAGGGACTACTAGCAACAATAAGTTTTCAAAGAGAAAAGCTCTAGATGAGGGTTCACTGTAATCAAGCAAGTCGGAGACCTAGCATGATCACAGATTCACCTCCACTCCTTATGATCCCATGAACCCGGGTATAGGGCCCTTTTTCACTCACAATGTGTGCAAATAGTGTTAGTGTTTGTGTGCATCAAATGAATAAATATTTACCTCATGCATACAAAAATGCACTAAAAGCATCAAAGAGTTATATATACAAGAACATAATAAAGGGAAACCAACAAAGGAGTAAGTCAGGGCAAAACTTTGCACAAGATTAAATGGCCTAACTCTCTAAAAACAGTCCCCAGTGGAGTCGCCAATTGTCGAAACCTACCCTTCGGCGGGAGGGCGACGCGTGACTCGCGGGATGCGTGTTCCACGAAAGGAATACGCGCGGAGTCGCCACCAACGTTTATTTGAGGAAAACGTCGGAAAAACCGGAAAAGACGCGATCTACGAACTTTTAAGTGAAAGGTTTGAGAGTTGTATTTACGCACGGGGAAGGTATTAGCACCCCACACGTCCGTCCCAAGGGACGGCAACCTTTAATCGAATGTGCAAACATGACTTTGATTTTTTACGTTCCCTTTTTATATCTTTATATCCTTTATACCCTTTTTATATTTTTTCTCTTTTTGTGGTCGACAAGGGTGTTTCCCTTTGCTCCTACGTATTCCTCAATTGCGATGAGGAAATCAGACCTACGTAGTTCTTTTTTATCAAGTGATTCTTTTTTACTTAAAAGGTGATCATTTTAAGGCGTTGGACCTTGAGAATGATCCATTTTACTTAGTAAGAAATTGAAATGACAAACTTCAAAAACCTATTTTTGTGGACGAGCTTGACTAGGCGAGTTGATTTTAGCCTTAGTTTCACTTTAGTTATTAGTCAATTCAATTAAGAATCAGAAATCCCAAAGAGAAAACGTCCGATTGATTTTCCGCTTTATTTTGCTGAAAGATATTTTTTGATTATTATATTATTATTTTACCTCTTTTTTTGATTTCCAACGTGGTTATGGCACGACCGAACGGTCGGAATTCATTTTAACCGAAGTTAACGGATAATACAATTCAAACGTTCGGTGGAAATTTATTTTATTTTTAGGTTAAGCGAGAAATGACTTAAATAAAATGTCTTAAGCACGTCAAAAGGGGGTATAAAAAGTAAATGAAACAAGAATAAAAATACACGAAACACAATGTGGACCACCACGGGTACATAGAATGAATCGAAAAGCTTGGTTCGAGGTACTTACCCGTTGAAGATCGAAGAACGGTGAAGAACGAATAAAGAACGTCGAAGAACGGTCGAAAACCTTCACGAAATTCCTCACGGAAAACGTTACGGAAACGTTTCGGAAGCGCCTCGGCTTAGATTTTCTTCACGGAAACAATTTTTCCAAGCAAATTCGAAAGAGAGAGAAGTGCCTAAGGGGCTGAACCCTTTTCCTTCTCACTTCCTCCCCTATTTATAGCAAAATAGGGGAGATGCTTGCCGCCCAGCTCGCCCAGGTGAGCAGGGTTGCTTCCTCCAGAAGCAACAGCCTTCTGGAGGAATATTCTGGAGGGCCCAAGTGGGCCTGGTTGCTATTTGCACCCCCATTTTTACTAAGTACACCCCCTGCCTTTTTTTGGTGATTCTTTTTTCATAAAGTTACGGAAACTTACGAATTTCGTAACGATACTTGTCTTCTTTCCGTAATGTTACGGAACCTTGTGGATTACATAATCATCCCCTTTTTGACTTACGGAACGTTACGGAACCTCACTTATTTGTGCAACGATGCTTCCATTTGATTTCCGGTGTGTCACGGAACCTTACGGATTGTGCATCAATATTTTCTTTTGTTTTTCGGCATGTCCCGGAATTTCACAAATTGCCTAATGATGGGTGCCAAGCACCTCACAAGGACCAAAGAAAAGTCGCATGTCATCAAGCAAAGGTCCCCGGACGAAATTAGGGTATGACAATACTATATAAAAGAAACCATGATATGACTCTCCTGCGATGTGTGGATGCTAAAGAGGCAAACCACATGATCGAGGAAGTCCACGAAGGTTCATTTGGAACGCACGCCAATGGGCATTCTATGGCTAGGAAGATCCTGAGGGCAGGTTATTACTAGCTCACCATGGAAGGTGATTGCTGCGTCCATGTAAGGAAATGCCACAAGTGTCAAGCGTTTGCGGATAATGTCAATGCTCCGCCACATCCTCTTAATGCCATGTCTGCCCCTTGGCCTTTTTCCATGTGGGGAATAGATGTCATCGGGGCCATCGAGCCCAAGGCTTCGAACGGTCATCGCTTCATTCTCGTGACGATAGATTATTTCACCAAGTGGGTTGAAGCGGCTTCCTACACCAATGTCACGAGGAGTGTAGTGGTCAGATTCATCAAGAGGGAGCTGATTTGTCGGTACGGACTTCCTAGGAAGATCATTACCGACAATGGTACCAACTTGAATAACAAGATGATGCAGGAGATGTGTGCGGATTTCAAAATCTAGCATCACAACTCCACACCCTACCGGCTAAAGATGAACGAAGTTGTGGAAGGAGCCAACAAGAATATTAAGAAAATTATTCAGAAAATGACAGTGTCATACAAAGATTGGCACGAGATGTTGCCTTTTTCCTTGCATGGGTACCGAACTTCAGTGTGAACTTCTACCGGGGCAACGCCGTATTCCTTGGTTTATGGAATGGAAGCGGTACTCCCATTTGAAGTAGAGGTCCCTTCCCAGAGGATACTAGCAGAATCGGGCTTAGAGGAATCAGAGTGGGCTCAAACACGCTATGACCAACTCAACCTTATTGAAGGTAAGCGCTTGATGGCCATGAGTCATGGGCGCCTGTATCAACAAAGAATGAAGAATGCGTTCGACAAGAAGGTACGCTTGCGCAAGTTCCATGAGGGAGATCTTGTGCTGAAAAAAGTGTCCCACGCTGTTAAAGATAACCGAGGGAAGTGGGGCAATTAAGGATGTCGCTGCATGTTCTTTCATTTTTGTGTCTTCTTGGTTTCCCTCAGGGATTCCCGTCTACTGTATATCTCTCGTCACAGTCTTTTAAAAGAAAAGAACGTGGGTTTGAGGCTTCAGTCCTCACCTTGGTTTGAAACCATGTTTTAGTTTATAATAACCTGAGCCCTTTCGCTCAGTTCATGGGATGCCCAAAGCGCTTAAGTAAAACTGAACCTAACCAGCTTTTACTAAAAAGATTATTGCATTGGAAACGTGCATGCATACGCATACGCATGCATATTTTGTGGTAACCGGGGCAGAATCGTCTTAGGACACGGTCAGAGGTCGAGACAAAGTTAAAGGCAGAAGGCAATACCAGGTAAGTCGATGACGCGGTTACGGTTTTCCACGCATTGTTGCTTCCTACTTTCAGGTACTTAGGAACGGACGCAAATAGAGGCTAAGGTCATGACCGACAGATCATCGTCCCTTCCTAGCTCTGGGAAGCGAAAAACACCGCTGCAAGGCAATCTAGTATCCTTTTAATTCACGATAGTTATTACTGTTGTTTGCTTAAATTAAAAATGGATGCCTAATCTACCTTGAGTGGGTTCGAATAAGCGAGTGTCAACCCGCAGAGGGCCATGCTTATGTTTCACCTCAAAAAAAATGGCAGGTTAGCTCGCCTGGGCAAGCTATGCTCGCCTGGGCGAACAACCCCTGCACCAAAATATAAAAAATGAGGGAGGGGAACGTTTTCTGCACTCAAAAACTTCCCCCCTAATTCAAAAGAGCAAGGCTTACGGGACTCACGGTTTTTGCTCCCCCAAGCCACCTTTGGTTGCATTTTGCTTTCATTTTTGGTACTCCTACTCACTCCAACAAGTAAGTATTTAATCCTTGAGTTTTCTAGCTTTCTGTTGGTGCATCTTGTTCATCTTTTGGTGCTCTAAATTGTGAGAATGTGCTCAAATTTGTGAGGCAATTTTGGGTTGTTTTTATGCTTGATTTGTTTGAATTGCGGGGTTGTAGGGGATGGCCTTAGGCCTATGTTGCATCCTAAAGCAATGGGGCATGCCACATTGCCCCCATTCTCTTGCTATTCATGCCTAAACATGTGCCCACCAGGTGCTCGGTGAAATGCCTCAATGACATATGAACATGGTTTTGTAAGATTGGGATTGTGGGACTGTTGTATATATATAGGGACAGCATAAAAGATTTGAAATGAGTGCCCAAATGCAATTCTAGGCTTAGGAACCCAAGCTTTTAATTTCAAAGCAAGGAAGCATGACTTATGCCTAGGGATCTAAATTTTGGTTTTAAATGGGCATGAATATTAGGACATGTTTGAGAGGGTTTTTACTAGAATTTGGCTGCCCCATGAGGAATACCTTGCACCTAGGTAGCATGGAAAATACCCTTCAACGGTAGGTACATATATGAATATATGGCATAAAAATACCTTGCAAAGTGTGAATGAGTAGCAAGAAAAAAGGCCTTTCAAAATATGTATATTTGTGGATAGGTAGTATAGGACCCTTTTTTTTTTAAAAAAATGTACCCATGTCAAAAGTGGCACGAGGATGCTTCCCGAATGAATATATGATGTGGAATTGCCCCTCAAGTGTATATGGATGGCATGAAATTTCCTTTTCAAAATGCAAGTGTGTGCAAGACGTGAGATCGGATTTCCAATGTGCATATATGTATAAATAAATGTGAATGAAACAACAAAAATTTGTATGTTAAATAAAATACTTCAAATGTGTGTAGGTGGTTTGTGATAGCAAAATGCTTAGGATATGGACATATGTAATTTTGACACAATATTTTGAGCATGTGTATATGTATTATTTTCAAAAAATATATATATGTGTGGTAACTAGGATATTTTGAATACCCTTGTATGTTGACATAAATAAAAGGATATTTTACGCATATGCACGTTCGTAAATATTTTACATTAAGGAAATGTGTGCGCGAGTTTGTCCTAAATCGGAGAGATTATCATGCCATTTTTGCTTTAAAATAAGCGTTTCTTGTAAACTAACTTTCCAAATGTTTGTCTTCGCAGGAAATGGCTCCAAGAAAGCTTTCCACAAAGCGATCTAGGAAGGACGCCGCGGCCGAAGGAACTAGTGCCGCTCCCGAGTTCGATAGCCATCATTTCAGGAGCGTTGAACATCAGCAGCGTTTCGAAGCCATCAAGGGATGGTCCTTCCACCGAGAGAGACGCGTCCAGCTCAGGGACGACGAGTACACATATTTCCAGGAGGAGATAGCTCATCGGCGTTGGACGTCGCTGGTCACTCCCATGGCCAAGTTTGATCCGGATATAGTTCTGGAGTTTTATGCCAATGCTTGGCCCACGGACGAGGGCGTGCAGGACCTGCGGTCATGGGTAAGGGGCCAATGGATTCCTTTTGATGCAGACGCCCTCAGTCAGTTCCTGGGATACCCGCTAGTGTTGGAGGAGGGTCAGGAGTGCGAGTAATGTCAGAGAAGGAACCGGGCCGATGGATTTGATGAGGAGGCCATTGCCCAGTTTCTATGCATACCAGGTCAAGATTTTTCCCGGACCGCTGCCGGGAGACGGGTGCGGATCATGCGCACCAACATGACTACCTTGACCTAGACATGGATGACGTTGCTCCTCAGCAACATCCTGCCCAGCGATCATAATTCCGACCTCCCTCTGCCGAAGTGTCAGCTGGTGTATGCCATCCTGACACGGATGAGCGTCCACGTGGCTCAGTTGATCGCTGATGCCATTTATTTATTTGCAAGTATGCCACCTACCAGGCACCCTTTAGACCCAGATAAGTCTAATAGGGCCTTGGGTTTTCCAGCCTTGATCACGGGTCTCTGCCAGTCGTTCGGGGTTCCCGTCACACCTAGTAAGGTGATCCGGCCGCCGATCACCCAAGCCTTCATTGAGAAGTATTGCACGCCTAGACAGGCGCAGGGTGATGCATCGCAGGCCGCAGATGCACCGCCACCACCTCATCAGGCTGATCCCGTTGGGTCATTTGACACGGAGCGGTATTTACGACATTTGGTTCGCCAGCAGGCGGCCAACCACAGGGCGCATGTGCAGACCCATGACTGTCTCTACCAGCTCAGTCTCAGTCTGCAGAGCCAGGGTTTCACTTCTTTTTCGTGCCCTACTCCAGATCTGTTATTGCCCATATTGCTATTAACATTATTGTTTTTTGTTTTTTTCATATGGTTGCTAACGTTACTATCATTATTGTTCATTTCTGTTAGAAATTTTTGGCGTTATGGCTCACAGTTATTTCATCACCGTTTTTGCGAATTACCATTTTTGTGCGCTTTTCGTTCACCTTGTGGTTAGACGTAAGTAGGTAGTGCGCGCCCTCGTCCGTATGACCTTTTTAGATAGGAAAAAAGGGAAGGAGAGAGAGGAAATGAACAAATGATAAATAACTTAAAAAAGGAAAAAGAGGAAAAAGAAAAGAGAGCAAGTAAGAAAAAAGAAAAAAGAAAAATAAGTTGTCTAGTTGAAAACCCAACATGCTCGTGAAAAGAGATAATTTCCAACTTTTCTTTGAAAAATTCACTGATCATTGCTAATTTTTGGAAAAAATGTGTATACACCTGAAGGGTAAATGCTGTGAAAGTTTTTTCGAACATGCAAGATAGACTCGGATAAATGCACAAATTGATAAAAGAATATATTTTGGAAACACTGGGTTGACTTAAATAGAGGAAATGAATTATGAGCCCTAGCATCACATGACCAAAATTTTTCGACACTTAAGTGTCCACATAGGTGCATGCATGACTAGTTTTGCATAAAATTTCCAAATCGTCATTGTTGCATTTGTGTCACGGAAATAATGTGGGGCATTCCCTTTAATCCCTGAACCTGGCCAAAACCCTGACATATATCATGTCCAACCATTCTACAAGCCTTGAGCCGAAATCCCAACTTACCATAGACCTTGACCCAGGGTGAGAATATCGATCCTTGCCCTCAGAAGAAAAAAAAAGAGAAAGGAACTTCCCAATCAAAAGAGTGGGAGAAAACAAAGAGAGAAAATTCCCAAACAAAGATTGAGAGAAAGCAAAAAAACAAAAAAGGAAGAAAGGAAAGAAAATTCCCGATCAAGGATCGAAAGAAAAAGAAATATGCAGAAAGGTCTTTTGGACCAGACAATTTCTGAACAATACAGAATTGTCACCAAGAAAACATGAAAAGAAAGGAAACCACGGCCTAAAGTGGTCCTCTCTCTTTGATTGCAGACCAAAATCCTGTGCGTCGGTGACTTGTTCGCCTCGCGCTAAACAAAATAACAGAAAAGGAAAAGGCCAAAAATATTCAAAGCCAAAATCCCACAAAAACACCATTCCCAAGGAAAAGTCCTACTGATCCATGATCACATGTAGTCTTTGATTTGATAGGAAATAATTTGCAAAATCAAGTCATGACATATCTATTGTTCGGAATTAGGATGAAACACTTACCTGTGTGAGATTGATACACTTTGAGTGATTTTCTTCTATTTTTGTTGAACCTAGTGTTTCCTCTAAATGCTCATTTGGAAATGAAATGCTAACATCCAAAATCTCATTTGTGGTTATGAGAAGATTTCATCAGCATACTTCCCTTCCCCGGTAGACACATTGTTTTTCATCCGAAAAGCATATGTTGCTCTGATTAGTTGGAAGTTTTCTCTCTTTACTAAAGAATGTTCGCATTTTAGTGAAGAAAAAACCGAGACTATTTTTAGTCTCACAAGTTAGCCAGAACTACGTAGGTCTGAGTTCCTCATTGAGGATACGTAGGAGCAAGAGCCACGCTTTTGTCGGCCGCCCCCACAAATTCTGTCATACTGACACTGGAGTCACGTGACATGCGGAGATACCCGAGTGGTTATCCGTAAGAACTTTCTTTTGCTATCTCTAAGACTCAAAGCATGATAGCACGCAGAGACTAACGTCATCTTCTGCACCCTTTGTCAATCGCGGCCAACAAGCCTGTTGACACGCGGAGATTTACGTCATCTTCCGCGCAGACAAATTCTGTCATACTGACACTGGAGTCACGTGACAGGCGGAGTTACCCGAGTGGTTATCCGTATAAACTTTCTTTTGCTATCTCTAAGACTCAAAGCATGATAGCACACAGAGACTAACGTCGTCTTCTGCACCTTTTGTCAATCGCGGCCAACAAGCCCGTTGACACGCGGAGATTTACGTCATCTTCAGCGTAGACAAATTCCGTCATACTGACACTGGTGTCACGTGACAGGCGGAGATACCCGAGTGGTTATCCGTATAAACTTTCTTTTGCTATCTCTAAGACTCAAAGCATGATAGCAAGCTGAGTGGGTAAATGTGCAACAATAGATATTGTGCCCTTTATCATTCAGGAATGACAAGCTGAGTGGGTAAACGCGTAGATACAGATTCTGCGCCCTTTATCATTCAAGCACAACAAGCTGAGTGGGTAAACGCGTAGATACAGATTATGCGCCCTTTATCATTCAAGCACAATAAGCTTAGTGGGTAAACGCGTAGATACAGATTATGTGCCCTTTATCATTCAGGAACAAACAGGCTGAGTGGGTAAACGCGTAGATACAGATTCCGCGCCCCTTATCATTCAGGAACAACAACCTGAGTGGGTAAACGCGTAGATACAGATTTTGCACCCTTTATCATTCAGGAACAAACAGGCTAAGTGGGTAAACGCGTAGAAATAGATTCTGCGCCCTTTATCATTCAAATTTCACAAGTTGGGTGATAAACGCGCAGAGACAAATTCTGCGCCCTTTGTCATTCCGCACACCTTTTCGCCACCCAGAGGCGATCGTGTCCAGTGGCACACAGAGACAAATTATGGTCATTTTGTGTCTTGCCGCCCAGGCTCGATCGTGTCCAACAAAACGCAGAGACAAATTATGGTCATTCTGCGTCTTGTATCAACCGAGAGGAACAAGTTCGACAGTATCGGGATGATGTGTCGGTACTGATCATTTTCAAATTTTTGCAGGTTCCACTGGCAGGAAGGTTCACTGGCCGAAAGGTGTTTCGCTCGAACAAAATTAGTGTCTTATCTTTACTTCCCTTTATCTCCAATAAAAGACAAGTAAAGAGGGGCAACTGTCATACCCTAATTTCGTCTGGGGACCACCCGTTGTTGGGATGCGACCCTCGTTTGACCACTTCGAGGTACTTGGCACCCATCGCTAGGCGATTCGTGAAGTTCCGTGACATGTCGGAAGTCAAGAGAAAGCATTGTAGCACTATCCGTGAAATTCCGTGACATGCCGGAAGTTAAAAGGAAGTGTTAGTGCGTAATCCGTAAAGTTTCGTAACATTCCGGAAGGCAAAAAGGGGATGATTACGTAATCCGTAAGGTTTCGTAACATTATGGAAAGAAAACAAGCAGCGTTACAAAATTCATAAAGTTTCGTAACGTTACGGAAAAAGAATCACCGAAAAAAGGCAGGGGGGTTCACTTAGTAAAAATGGGGGTGCAAATAGCAACCAGGCCCACTTGGGCTTTGCAGAAAATTCCTCCAGAAGGCGGTTGCTTCTGGAGGAAGCAACCTAGCTCGCCTGGGCGAGCTGGGTGGCAAGCATCTCCCCCATTTTCCTATAAATAGGGGGGAGAAGTGAAGAAGAAAGGGGTTCAGCCCTCCTGGTAATTCAAGAATCACTTGAAATTAGTGAAAAAAATTGGTCCGTGAAGAAAATCCAAGCCGAGGCGCTTCCGTAACGTTTCCATAACGTTTCCGTGGGGATTTTCGCGAAGATTTTCAGCCGTTCTTCGACGTTCTTCACTCGTTCTTCATCGTTCTTCGGTCTTCAACCGGTAAGTTCTCGAAACCGAACTTTCCAATTCATTCTATTTACCCTTAGTGGTCCTCATTTGTTTTTACGTGCTTTTATTTTCATTTCCTTTACTTTCCGTACCCCATTTTGACGTGCTTTAGTCATTTGCTTAAGTTATTTTCTCGCCTAATCAAAAAATAAAATAAATTTCCACCGATCGTTTGAGTTGTAATATGGTTAATTTCGTTTAAAATGAAATTCGACCGCTCGGTCATGCCGTAACCACGTTGGAAACCAAAAAGAGGAAAAATAATAATATAATAATCAAAAATATCTTTTAGTAAAATAAAACAAAAAAATCAATCGGACGTTTCTCTTTGAAATTTTTCTTTCTTAATCGAATCGACTAATAACCAAAGTGAAACTAAGGCTAAAATCAAATCATAAACCAAACTTTTATCATCGCCTAAAAAAGCCATTTTCAAAGGTCCAACGCCTTGAAATGGTCTTTTCCGCTTGTATTAGTTAAGTGTAGGTTTCTAAAAAGGCCTAAAATCAACATGTAACGTTATTACCTCTTTCAAAAAATAAAGAGATCATTAATAGTCCAATACCTTAATGTCTTCTCTCTTTTCAAAAGAATCAACAGTTTGTTTAATGGTCTAACACCTTAAATGACCTTTCATTCAACAAAAACATATCTTGCAAAAAGGATAAAAACAACTCAACCAAACACTTTGTTTATGAAGAACTACGTAAGTCTGATTTCCTTATCGCAATTAAGGAATACGTAGGAGTAAGGGAAACACCCTCGTCGACCGTAAAAAGATAAAAAATATAAAAGGTATAAAAAGGAATAAAGACGTAAAAGGGAACCTAAAAATTGAAGTCATGTTTGCACATTTAATTAAAGGTTGTCGTCTCTTGTGATGGACGCGTGGGGTGCTAATACCTTCCCCGTACGTAAATACAACTCCCGAACCTTTCACTTAAAGTTCGTAGATCACGTCTTTTCCGATTTTTTCGACGTTTTCCTCAAATAAACGTTGGTGGCGACTCCGCGCGTATTCCTTTCTTGGAACACGCACCCGCGAGTCACGCATCGCCCTCCTGCCGAAGGGTAGGTTGCGACACTTGCTAAGCGAGCATTCTACGCTAAGCGAGTTCATAAAAAATTCATTGAATATATGCATTTTCGGAAGAACTCGCTAAGCGCGCCTACCGCGCTAAGCGAGTTCATCTTTTGAGGATGAACACTCATCCTCTTGCTGAAATGCCAGTGGCTAAGGGAGGCTGAATCACTAAGCCCAGGTAACTTAGTCAATTTTTTTTTTAAGCCGCACGCTAAGCCGAGCCTCTCTAGGCTAAGCTCATTTCCTTACGGCAACCATTGGGCTAAGCGAGCATGTCTCGATAAGCCGCCATACTTAGTAAATTTTCTGAATTTCATGGTGTCGCTAAGCGCAACCCTGCTGAGCTTAGCATACATCTGTTGCGGCAATCATTAGGCTTAGCAGGCAGATGCCAGCTAAGCCGATTATGTAGAAGCAGAATTTTCTGCAACATCTGCTAAGTGGATCCATGTATCGCTAAGCGGTAGTGTGTATTTTGTGAAGGCAAGCTAAGCAGACCATGTCTCGCTAAGCCACCAATGCTTTTTTTAGTTTTATTTTTCAGTTTTTAAATTTGAATAACTTATGTCCTGATTAACTGTTTGGTCCCTTTATTTGTTGATGGCCTCTGGGAAACGCAAGAGTATCGGTTCAAGACCCACAGCTCAATATGATACATGGAGATTTCGCTCCTTAGATGCATGGAACCGGTACACGAATAATGTATTGGGGAGAAACATCTTGCCAGAGAGGAAGGTGGAGCTCTACCATACTGAGTTTGATGATTTTAAGACTGAGTTGGAGAGGCGTAATCTCCATAAATGCCTCACCAATTTGGTTGATGGGAGCATAGATGTGGCTTTGGTGAAAGAGTTCTATGCAAACCTATACAGCTCTGAGGGTCCTTCACCAAAGCAAGCCAGGGTCAGAGGCCATCTAGTGAAGATCGACGTTGATAGCCTCAACACATTCCTAGAGACACCTGTGGTGTTGGAAGAGGGTGAGACTTTGCCCATATACTCCAGATATTGCAGGCTACCTTCAGATCCTAGGGAGATTAAGGCTACCCTATGCATACCAGGCCGAGGGTTTATCTTGAATGTTGAGGGCCATCCTGGGAGGATCTTAGCCCAGGTTTGGAGTGTTCTCTCATACTCCAACCTAGCCGCCACATCTCACACATCTGACCTGATAATGGATAGAGCTAGGCTGATCTTCGGCTTAGTCTCCCGCATGGACATGAACATAGAAGCTCTCATTTTTGGCCAGATGACTTCTATAGCCCAGTCTAACTCTTCTAGACTTGGTTTTCTTGCTCTAATCACCACCCTATGTCGAGCCAGAGGGGTTGTCTCTGACAGCCTCACTTTTGAGCATCTGAGCCCGGTCATTAACTTGGCCTACTTCAGGAAGAACTGTTGGAATCCTGATGATCTGACAGTTGTTATCCGAGGGGCTAGGAGGGCGAGACCAAGGCCAGTTGATCTTCCTTCCACATCTGCAGTTCCTACTCCAGGATCCACTTCAGCAGCTCCTTCAGTCCAAGCTCAGACTGATTCTCAGCGCTTTGAAGCTATACTTCAGAGCATTCATCAGGGATAAATCATTTTACTTTAGAGTTTATAGGTGGTGGCGCCTCCAGGATCCATTCCTTCCATTGAGCAATTTCTGGAGAGGGTAGCCTGGCCTGGGGCCCAACCTTCTCTTCATAGGGAAGATGAAGGTCCCACAACCCAGGTACCATAGCATGTAGAGGATGCGTCATCTGAGGCCACCGTTCCAGAGTCATTCATTGTAGAGGAAGAGGAAGGTGAGACACAAGTTAGATAGGAAGTTGCTGCTACTTCTGAGAGGTCACGAGAGGTCACATCAGATCCACCCATACCAGTGGTGGACCTATCCTCACCTCAGCATGCAATAGATCCCTCCACTCCTATACTTGAGATACCAGAAGACCTGACCACACCAGTCCTGACTCTGAACACTTCTCCTCCAGCTACTCCAGTACTTCATCTGACAGATGAGGAGGATGTTCAGACACAGGATACTCAGGACCAGTCACAGGAATTCTAAATTCCTGGTGATGCTTTTTGGATTATTATTATATTGATTATAGTTTCAGTACATTGGTTTTTAGTGATTTTCGTCAATGTTTATATACACTGCTGTTTTTGTATGTAGTTAGCTAGTATGCTTGTTTTGAAGCATATGGAACAGTTTAACTTAACTTTGATGATATTGCAGTGAAAAACTTTTATCTTTTTGTGAAAATTGGTGTTATGAATTGATTTTGGATTGAATGCATGATTGTGATGGAGTTTGTGTTTCTTTTCATGAGTTTGAGCAAGTATGTATGTTAGACAAAGAAAGAACAAGAATGCGAACTTGCAATTAGCATTGTTAGTCAATAGACAGGTTGATTAAGAAAGAAAAGCTTGAACCATAACCGGTGAGAGTGTGATCCTAAACTGTGAGTGAACGACTAGCTTTAAGTAATAGTCTTTGCGTCAATCTCTAAATTTTAGAATGAAATGTATGAATGAGGACATGATGAAGGCCATGATTGTGTATATACAAGCCAATTATCCAAAAAGCTTACCTTGAATGATAATTGTATCATTTGCACCCTTTGTGAGCAAAATTACATTTTCAAAATTGAACCTTGAACTCGAATGAATATCTCCTGATACCATGTTTAGATTCTAGGAGAGCAGATAGTTCAAGGAAAATTACCCCAAATTTAGGGGAATTGATTGGGATGTAAAGTAAAAGGTAAAGCATCAGCACACACAACAAATAAGTTGTGTGTTAAAAAAAAGCAATCAAAGAAAATGTGTGTTGTTGTAATAAGGTCAAATGTAAATTAAAGTGAAAGGCTAGTGAGTAAGCTAATTGTATTGAAAAGAATATTTGGATAAATCTAGGATCTGCGCTCTCTTAGAATCTAAGCCTTTGAATCCTAGAAAAACCAATGATTTTTTGTAGTCAAGCCTCACTACAAGCCTGTGAAAGTCCTTCTGATTCTGTTTATGCTTTTCTGACTTTATGGCTTGAAATGAAGTTCAAAGATTGGACCTCTTGCTAGTTGTTATTGATGAATAGCTTAAACACTTGTGCTTGAGTGAAACAGTAGTCATGAGACTATGGTTTAAGCTACTTTCCTTGATATCTGTCTTATGCCTACCTTCATCTAATTGTACAGGTTACATTTTATTCTTTTCTTTGAATAACTGCATGCCTTGTGAAAGACAAGTGATGAGGGCATTTTGCTTCATTCTTTTATCATGCAATCAGTAACTTTTGTTGCATACACCTTTGTACATAGTCACTGCATGTTATTGTCACTTGGGGACTAGTGAGCTGTTCTTTATTTGCTTGAGGACAAGCAAAACTGTAAATTTAGGGGAGTTGTTAGTTGATGAATACGACTAACTTTTGTGTATAAAACCTGTGTAAATTGTATCAAACCCCTCCAATTTATGGTTATTTTGTAGTGTTGTAATTAGTTTTTGTTAAAGATAGATAATAAATACTCAGTACTCCCATTTTGTGTGTTTAACAATCATTTCCTCTCAATTTCAGGTTAATTAGGCAAGTTTGTGAAGTGCTGATTTTCATCCTCTCGCTAAGCCAATCTTCTGGCTTAATGAGCCATCCGCTGAGCGCAATACTCCTCGACTGAGCGCGAGGAAGAATTTGGAAGAAGGATGAGTTGTGCATTTGCGCTTAGCGCAGGGTCATCCCGCTAAGCGCACCACTTCAGTCCATCCGTTGAGCGAGAAAAGCACGCGCTAAGCCTAAATCCACTAATGCATGCTGAGCGGTTCATATTCGCGCTAAACACGCTAGCACGAACAAAACCACCTATTTAATCCTGAAATCAGATTTTGGAGAGGATTTTGGCCATTTTCTCGAAGAGTTTCTGCATGTGCCAGATTCTAAAAAGAGAAGGGTCCGAGTCCAAAGAGTTTTGAGAGATTTTGCTGTGTGAAGACCTGCAGAGAACAGAGCTTGAAGAGGAATTCATCTTGAGAGCTTGAGATGAGTTTATGAGTGATTGTGAGGTGGAAGAGACATCCTCACCGCTTGTATTTCTTCAATCCTTCATTTTTCTCTTCTCTTTGTTGTAAAGGAAGCTTCCCAGTTATAGAGAGCTAAATCCTCTGTTGGTTTTTCCTTGTAGGTACTTGATGCAAATACATGTATATCTAGTTAATGATGTTTTATGTGTTCTCTGTGCTATCAGTATGTCATTTCAGTGTGTTTTTTGCCTTGATCATGTAGATGCATGCTTTGTTAGGATCTTTCAACAGTAGAAACTGGTCTGATTCTTAGAACTTGATAGGACATGGCTAGTTTATCGTATTATCACAAGGGATCGGGGTACGGTAACCTAGTTGTTTGTATGCTTGTCTTAATGCAGTTCTGGTCGAATTTAGTCCAACAAGAGGAATCTGAGGATGATGCTTGATCGGGATTAGGCTAGACTATCATGAGGAATCGGGGTTTAGAATTTCAGGAGACACCATAGAACACATGAGCATTGTTAAGTAGAGAATATCCTTTTAACATCAGGCACCTAATAGGAAGACCAACATGTTGTCTACTTGTCTTTACACATCATTACTCACGTGATTTTCCTTTTAATAGTTAGTTTACATACCTGTTCATAGTCCACACATCTGTTTTCATACTAGACACCTATTCACTGAATATAGCTTTACCAAGTAACACAAGTTCTCCGAGAGTTTAATACACGGTTCTTATTGTTTTATACTACTTGCGCGATCCGATGCACTTGTCGGGTTCCAACAGACGGGTTGGGCTCTATCCCTTAAGAGTGTTCCCTATACTTTATTCATTTCAACTTTTGGGTTGGGCTCTATCCTTTTTGTCTTGTACATTAATCCTTATTGCACTTTTGTGCCTTCCTTGTAAAATCTAGAGATCTTCTGTCTCTCTTTTTTCTTCACTCGCCTTTGGCGGATTTTATTTTATTTTTCTTTTCACTATTGCACAACTTCGTGCATGTGTTGTTTGCATTGCTCTTCCTGCTGGTTTAGCGGTGGTTCTTGCTCAGGGTTTCTATTTTGTTTTTTTTTTGTTTTTTATCGTTGCTTTTAGAAAACAAATATGCCTTGGCTTGGAGGGGGTAGCAAGGGATAAATTAGTGTTTGGGGTGTTAAAACACAGCCATGTGTCATTTCAAATCTTGACTAGATAAAAAAGTTTGAATTTTGGGACCAAACCTCTAATAAGCACGCTCCGTATTCTTTCTTCTTTTTATTTTTTTATCACCCTAATTTTTGCCTAGGCTGCCTTTTCGGGTTTTCAACCTATCGGGTGGGAACTTCTGATTTTCCCCTAGGTTCACTTGAGGCTCATGCATGGTGCCTCTCATTGCCCCAGTGTAGGGCTCTGAGGTATGTATTAATATCTTTTGTCATGACCTTGTAGCAAGGAAAAATGAAAAACTATGCATGTTCGCAAAAATGCATTTTCAAGGATGAGAAATATTTAGAAGATTTTCAATTGACAGATTAAGTCGAATGACTCTTGTTCTTGAGAACTCACTTTTCTCTTAAAAGACAACTTTTAAGAATGATAAAATGAGGTCACATGAATGTTTGTATTTCTTATTTTTTATTTGAAACACATTCAATCAAACGTTTTTCTTTTTCTTTTTTCTTTTTTTTTTGTTTTGAACTTTACTCGTCGTTTACGGCATCCCCACCAAACGTGTAGAACGAGAAATTTCTGATTGAACAGACTTGGAGATCGACTCAGAAGCACATGTCACTTAAGCAAACAAGCCAACGATGTACATTCACATTCCAGTGAATGTTAAATAAATACGCAAAGATGTAATTGTGAGAGAATGAGAGGCAAGGACATCAAGTTTATCCATATTATTAGCATTATGACTGTTGTTTACAGTAATGGCATAAACTTGAAAATCCTAATGGTCATTGGAGACATCTAACAACAACCTTCAAATTGCCCCAAGTATCATGCACAGTATCGCTCGACAACGTCAGAATTCACAAGCAATTGTCCTACAATGCTCAATGGAATGCCCCGAAACTCCTTCATGATAAGCACATGTTGCATTCGAGTTGTGTCCTCGAGAAAAATGGAGATGAGGAATCTTTGCTGGGATTATGGCTACCATTGCATTATTGAGTAGATATGGGAGTAAGTTAGCATACGACGCTGGAATTGGGGTGAATTCTACAGGCTTCTTTTCTAGAAAATTCCTTCACTGGTTGGCCTCGGATGTGCAGCAGGCAGGTTTTGTGATCAATTTAGGGGCAGCCTTTGTGATGTAAACTCCATTGGAGCTTGTAGGCCAAGGATCTTCTTCATCAATGGATTCTTTTGCTTCTTGGAAGATGAATGGCAGCGGAATAGAGAAGGAAGAGAGAGAAGAAACGCCACTTCAAGGAGAAGATGAGTCTAGAATAAGGAAGGGAGAGGAAGACAAGAGCACAAAATTTTGTGCTCTAAAAGAGCTCTGAAATCTGAAGTTTAATTTTCAAATGATCAAAGTTGAAAAAATTGCACACACATGGCCTCTATTTATAGCCTTAGTGTCACACAAAATTGGAGGGAAATTTGAATTTCTATTCAAATTTCACTTGAATTTGTGGAGCCAAATTTTGGAGCCAAAATTTCACTAATTATGATTAGTGAATTTTAGCTATGATTCAGCCCACTAATCCAAGATCAAGTCCAAGATTCTCCACTAAGTGTGCTTAGGTGTCATGAGGCATGTAAAGCATGAAGGACATGCACAAAGTGTGACTATATGATGTGGCAATGGGGTGTAGCAAGCAAATGCTCACCTCCCCCTCTAAAATTTAATTGTAATGGGCTTCTCCCAATTCAATTAAATTTATTTCCAACCACAAACATCAAATATTCACTTAATACATGTGAAATTACAAAACTACCCCTAATATAAAAACTAGTCTAGGTGCCCTAAAATACAAGGGATGAAAAATCCTACATTTCGAGGGTACCTTACCTATATTGTGGAGCCCTAAATACAAGGCCAAAAAATAATGAAACCTTAATCTAATATGTACAAAGATAAGCGGGCTCATACTTAGCCCATGGGCCCGAAATCTACCCTAAGGCTCATGAGAACCCTAGGGCCTTCTCTTGCATCTCTGTCCCAATCTTCTTGGAGTCTTCTATCCAATGCCCTTGCGGGGTAGGATTGCATCATTCCCTTCCCCTTGAAAAGCATTTGACCTCAAATCCCGAGACTCTTGAAACTCTGGGCTTTTTTCCTCAACACCTGTAAAAAGAATAAAAACATATGTATTAGTGGTGTTTGGTATGTTGAAGTAAGGTAAGGTCTGTAAACCCATTTCTTGGGCATCTTCTCATGAAGGAACATGGTTCTTCACCAACTCAATGAGTGGTGCTACAAGTATAGAAAAAATATGGGACAAACCTTTTGTAAGAGTTTGTTAAGTCATGGAAGCCCCAAATTTTTCTTATACTTGTTGGAGTGGGCCACTTAGGAATGACCTTTATTCTCTTAGGGTTCATGGGAACCCCTTGATCACTATTTAAAAAATTAAGAAAAGTAATGCAATAAAACATACCTTTTTCTGTATTTTCATGTTGATTATTCCTACCAAAAAGTATGACAAACCTAAGGTGTCCCATATGAGTACCTAAGTTTGTATTGAAACTAAAAATAAGAACAAACCTACCTAATAAGTCCCTATGTACACAAATCATGAAGATCTTAGGAGCACGAGGGATTTTACAAAAGAGGGTTGCACCACTCAAAACATTCATCATACCACCTATTTTAGGGATTTGGTGCCTAATAATACCTATTTTGGGCACCAACAAAGCACAAGGATTTAAGCTCTTGCAAACCAAACCCTCATCCAACAACTCCTTTACAAAGGAGAAAATGTGGAGGTTGTCTAAGAGGGGAAATTTCTTTAATATTTTCCTTTATTTCAAAATGCCTTTCCTTCTTAGCTAACCACTTGGAGGAGACACTTACCTCCTTACACTCCTCCTTAACCATTAAAGGTTGTCCTTCTTCTTGGGGGTAGATCTCTTCACTAGATTCTTCCCCTTTTGCTTCTTCACTTTTACTAGAGGAAGATGAAGTAGTAGCATCATCTTAGCTACTATAAATGTCTTGGCCCCTCATAATCATGGTTTTCTTGGTGGGGCATTGAGAAGTAATGTGTCCTCTTCCAAGACATTCAAAGCACTTCATGGAGCTGGTCTTTTCTTGCATACTAGCCTTAAGGGGTTACTTTTCTATTGTCTTCCCCTTATCATCTTTGGGCTTATAAGGTGTCACCCCTAAGATGCCTTGACCTTGGTCTTTCTTTGGATAAGAGTGAGAGCCATAAGATTTTGAAGTAGACTTCTTTTTAAGTTGTTGCTTTACCCTTATTTCCCAATCTAAGTTAGCCTCTACATTGTCCTTCCCATGGAGGTATGGGAGGTTAATGTTAGCCTCTTGAGGCTTTCTTTCCTTTTCTCTCCTATGGGAGTGAGGTCTAAGATGTGACCTATGCCTTCCTTCATAATAGTCATGAAGTTCTTCACTTAGGCTCTTGCAAAAGTTATGACTACTATAGAAGGCATGTTTTTCTTTTCCTAACTCTTTTAGTATTTTCTGTGGAAGCAATGACTTACAAGATTATTTTGATGATGCTAAAGAATCAAGAGTTAGGCAAGTTCCAAAGAATCATAAGTCAAAAAGCTTCAAGAATCAACTTTCAAAGAATCAAGATTCAAGAATAATCAAGTCTCAAGATTCAATCAAGTTTCAAGAATCAAGATTCAAGAACAATCAAGATCAAGATTCAAGACTCAAGACTCAAGAATCAAGAGAAGACTTAATCAAGATAATTACAAAAAAAGTTTTTCAAAACATTTAGTCACTGGTAATCGATTACCAGTAGCCAACATTGTTTTCAAAACTGACTTACAAAGTCGTAATCGATTACCATAATCATGTAATCGATTACCAATGTTGTAAAACGTTAGATTTCAAATTTCAAGAGTCACAACTAGTGATAAAACATTTTCAAATCATTTTAAACTTGTGTAATAGATTACATAATACTTGTAATCGATTACCAGTGTTTCTAAACCTTTTGACTTTCAAATTTAAACATGAAGAGTCACATCTTTGATGTGTAATTGATTACACTATAATGTAATCGATTACCAGTGACTGATTTCGAAAAATAAATTACAAAAAGTCACAATTCTTAAAGTGACTTATTTTTGAAGAGTTTTTCAAAAGTCACAACTTTTAAAAGGTGACTAGTTTTAAAGAAATTGCCAAAAATCACAAACTTTAATTTGAGTCATCAAATGATTATAAATATGTTACCATGGCATGGATTTCATATACAACTAAGACTGATTCCTTTCATTCAAAAAGACTGATTTCTTTCATTCATTTCTCTTCATCTTTCTAAGAGTTTTTGTTCAATACTTTTTTCAAGAGATTTACTCTCTGGTAATCGATGTAGTGGCCAAAATGATTTATAACAGCTATTAGAAATTTGAATTCAAATTTTACACAAGGGTGTGGCCGAACCAGTATAAATCTGAGTTTGCAATCTTTCTTCCCTTAAACTTCTTTATTGTTTATTTCTTATTATTTCTATTCAGTAAGATTAATTTGCATTATTATTTAGGAGTTCATTTTGAAAGCAATCTTGGGTTTTTGGGTTAAAATCAAAATAGAACTTTTGATTAAGAAAAGATTGTGATATCTTAATTCAACCCCCCTTCTTAAGATATCTGAGGCCACTTGTCAAACAATTGATATCTTAACAAGTTTAGAAGCTTCAAGAATAATGGCCTCAGCAAACTTCTTATTCCCAGAATGAAATTCAATAAATAGGCCTCCTATTTTTAATGGAGAGGGTTACCACTACTGGAAAACCCGAATGCAAATTTTCACTGAGGCAATAGACTTAAACATTTGGGAAGCCATAGAAGTTGGACCTTATATACCCACCATGGTGGCTGGAAATACAATAATAGAGAAACCTAGAGAAGAGTGGTCTGAAGATGAAAGAAGATTAGTGCAGTACAATTTAAAGGCTAAAAACATCATTACTTATGCCCTAGGAATGGATGAATATTTTAGGGTTTCAAATTGTAAGAGTGCTAAGGATATGTGGGACTGATGTGTCATTATTTTCTCCTATTTCTTAACCCTTTTTGTCACCAATTTAATTACTGATTAACTCTAATTGTCGAATTTATTATTCAGTTTTATCAATTGGGCCAACTTGACTAATTTGGTGTTTTTAATTCAATTTCAGGATAATTATAAGCAATTGGGTTGAGTCAGATTGGACTTGAAGAGAGAAGACAATTTTATTAGATTACGTCAAATTTCATTTTATTGCGTTAAGTTTTTATTTAGTATTTTAATTTCGTTCTAGGCCAAAATAATGTAATCAGGCCCAGTGACTTTGGGTGACCCTTATAAATAGCATCCTTGGGATTCATGGAGGCTATTATGTTATGCTATTATTGAGAAGTTTTAGGGTTTTACATTTTGAGCTTTGTATTATTGTTCATGTGAATGCATTTTTCCATTTTCTGCTTCTAATTGCAATTTCGTTTCTATTCATTCTTCTGCCTTCAGTTTCATTTTTGTTTTCTGCCTTTAGTTTCATTTTTGTTTTCTGCCTTTAGCTTCATTTTCGTTTTCTGCCTTTAGCTTCATTTATGTTTTCTGCTTTTGTTGAACTTATGGAAGGCTAAATTTCTAGTGTTGTTTCCCTCTGAGGATGAAGCATAATTCTCTTTGAGGTTCTGTTTTTATTGTTGCTCTCCTATCGGTTTTCCCTTCACCAATTAACCCACATGCGTTCTGTTAATCTGTGCACGCTTCGTATTCAATTAATTGCCACTGTGCTTAAATTACGTTCGTGCTTAATGAACAAGGGGTTAATTGGTGTATGTGTTGCTTAATCACATATTGACAACCTTAAATTGATTTTCGCTTAGTAAATTAAACTAGGGTTGGATTAAGTGGTTAACTGCCAAGGGTGAAATCCTCATAACCTAGGATAAGAGAATGGCTTCTGAATTAGAGGAAACAACACGTTTTTAATACTATTGATTTCGTATTCCAATATGCTTGTTCTTAAATTCACAAACAAACACCCCCCAATTGTTACTGTTATAACGAAGCATATTATGAACATTTGGTCAGTCATTGCTCGTTGGGAAACGACCTAGGATCACTTCCTAGTTACTGCACTCTAATGTTTATTTGATTCGGATACGCCCTCGATCAGGGACACTCTACAAGTTACACATGATGGAACAACTGATGTCAAATGATCTAGGATAAATACTTTAACTCATGATTATGAATTATTTAGGATGAAGACAAATGAAAGTATACAAGACATGCAGAAAAGATTCACACATATAGTTAATCATCTTGCATCATTAGGAAGAATTTTTCCAAATGAAGATCTCATAAATAAAGTGTTAGGATGTCTAAGTAGAGAGTGGCGACCAAAAGTAACAGCCATCATAGAATCTAGAGATTTGTCTATTATGTCTCTTGCTACACTATTTGGAAAATTATAGGAACATGAGATGGAGATGCAAAGACTAAATCAACATGAAGAAAATGATAAGAAGAAGAAGGGAATTGCTCTTAAAGCCTCATCGTCAATCCAAGAGGAAAGTGAAATAGAAGATTCAATTGATGAAGATGAAGATCTTAGCCTCTTTGTCAAAAGATTCAACAAATTTATTAGAATGTGAAGGCCTATATCACATGGGATGATAACGACTTAGAATCATCTGATGATTCTGAAAAAAGAAATGATTAATCTATGTTTAATGGGCAAGAATTATGAAAGCGACAAAGAGGTAACATCTTCTAACAAATCTATTTCTTTTGATGAGTTACAAGATGCATTTGCTGAATTATATAGTGAATCAATTAAACTAGCAAAACTTGTTTCTTCATCTAAGAAAACAATTTCAGATTTAGAGAAAGAAATTTCAAAATTAAACAAAGAAATAGATATTCTTAAAACTGAAGTTTCATTCTCTAAATCTAGTGATAAAGTTCATGATTCTACTATGACTAATGAAAAAGTAAATTCATGTAAATGTTGTAGCAAATATGCAGAAGAAATTAAAAATTTGAGAAACTCACTTGCAAAATTTTCTATTGGCAAGAATAACCTAGATGTCATATTAGGAAATCAAAGATGTATTCTTGATAAAGCAATGATGCAATCCTACCCCGCAAGGGCATTGGATAGAAAACTCCAAGTAGATTGGGTTGGAGATGCAAGAGAAGGCCCTAGGGCTCTTATGAGCCTTAGGGTAGATTTCAGGCCCATGGGCTAAGTATGAGCCCACTTATCTTTGTAAATATTAGATTAAGGTTTCATTATTTTTGGGCCTTGTGTTTAGGGCTCCATAATGTAGGTAGGGTACCCTACAAATATAGGATTTTTCAGCCCTTGTATTTTAAGGCACCTAGACTAGTTTTTGTATTAGGGATAGTTTTGTAATTTCACATGCACTAAGTGAATATTTGATGTGTGTTGGGAAATAAATTTAATTGAATTGGTAGAAGCCCAATCCAATTAAATTTTAGAGGGGGAGGTGAGCATTTGCTTACTACACCCCATTGCCACATCATATTGTCACACTTTGTGCATGTCCTTCATGCTTTACATGCCTCATGACACCTAAGCACACTTAGTGGAGAATCTTGGAATTGATCTTGGATTAGTGGGCTGAACCATAACATAAATTCGCTAATCATAATTAGTGTGCGCATTTTTTTTAACTTTGATCATTTAAATATTAAACTTCATATTTCAAAGCTCATTTAGAGCACAAAATTTCGTGCTCTTCTCTTCCTCTTCCTTCATTCATCTCCTTCTTCCTCCAAGCTCTTATCCATGGCCTCCTATGGTGGTGAGCTTCTTCTAGACTCATCTTCTCCTTGAAGTGGCATCTCCTCTCTCTCTTCCTTTCTTCATTCCGCTGCCATTCATCTTCCAAGAAGCAAAGGAATTCATTGATGAAGAAGATCCTAGGCCTACAAGCTCCAATGGAGTTTACATCATGTGGTATCAAGAGCATCTTCATCTAGGTTATATTCTTTTGCTTCCTCTATCTTTTTGTTCGGTGAATTCTCTTTAATTCCTTGTTCTTCATCTTATACTCCATGTATATCCTCCATTGTCTTATGGTTTGGTGCTGTTTAGAGTAGATTCAAAAAAAAATAAACCGATTAAATCTTAGATCTACACTTGTTGTTGCATTTCTATGGTTCAAATTTTGTAGATCTACTCTTGAATCTTGTTTTTGTGTTGATTTTAGGTTCTATCATTTTTAATTCATAATATTCTTGTTCTGAACCTTAGATCTAAATGTTCTTCCAAAATATTGATTAAAAAAAACACAAAAATCTAAGTGTAAATCACTTAATCCATGTTGTCTTAGAGTCATGTTTAGTCATAGTAATTGTCACATTATGTTCTATATTTGTGTTGAATTTTATTTTGTTGATTGAATTATAGATACATTTGTTCATGTATTCTTGTCATTCTTAGCCTATATATTGAATTTTGAGTCTAATTCATGCATGTTATTTAGTTCATAACATGTTCTAAATCAATTCCTAGAAGTAGTCATGTTCTTGAACTTTTTTTTGTTTTCTAAGTTACCTACATGATGCCTATGATGAAGTTGAGTTGTTGTGCTGAGTTGTGGCTGGATTTGTGAATCAAAATAAGTCTTAAGCTCTCTTTAATTGTGTTATTCAAGATAATTGAGCATAAGCAAACACAAATTGTAACTATCCAAGCCTTAAGCAACATAAACACTACTCTTGATTTATAGGTTGAAATCGCTGGTGCTGGCAGCTTGAATATACGAACTTGTATAAATTACTGGGAATTGGTCACTACGTTTTTTGCGCTGAAAGGTTTACTGAATTTTCTAGACATCTGGACCAAAATTATAAAAAAATAACCAAGCGATTTGGATTAAAGGAAAAAATATGAAAAATCGCACAAGTTGGCAGAAAAATCAGTGTCCAGGAAAAAAAATGTGAAAGGAAAGTGTGCTTGTTGTTTTGGCTCAAAATTTGTTCTATAATTGTTGCCTATTTTATACCAATCCTAGTTCTGAAATTTCAATTGAAAATTATTGTGAAAACAAGTGCCAAAACTAGAGGTTTCTTGAGTCTTTTTTTTTTTATAGTTTTTCTACTCTACTCTAGAGCCATTCTAGATTTCTCTTTGAGTCCTAACTTGCTTTTGTGTGCTTTTCATTGCTTTAATTGTTGAATAATCCTTGAAAATTTGTCGTGTTAAAACTCTATTGGTTTAGCTTTCATTTCATTTTTTTGGTCTTTGGCTATTGCTTGTCTCTTTGTTTCCTTGCTTGTGAGTTGCCATATAGGGAATTGGGATGGAGGATTGGTGCGATCCCTTGAAGAATTTGAGTCAAGAAGCAAGGGGCCAACCACCCTAAGAGCTATTGGAATAAGAAGCACTTCAAATTGAGTGAAACACTAAAGAGAGAATAGCCACCACAATTGAGGACTTTTTTTCTTTGTAATTTTGTAATTGGCAATTTTCTTTACTTTCAAATGTTGTAACAAAAAGGCCTTTCATTGGAAGTAAATTGGGAGCCTTCCCTAGGTCACCCTACTTCCATTTGTGTGTAATAATTTTAGGCAATTTTCCCTTAGGATAGTGAGTGCTTTGTTGGGAACCTTAAATGAGGTCATCCAAACACTCTTAGGATCCGCCTAGTTTGCATTTCTTGCACTTTAATTTCTTGCTTACTTTCATAGCTTATTTCCTTTACCCTCCATTGTCAAACCGCCTAGATAGATTGCCTTTTACCAATTAGTTTTTACCTTATCTTTCACACCTCTTTTAGTGTTTATTTTGGCTAGTTTCAACCATAGTTTCTTTTACATTTTGTTTTCAAACCCCCAACAAGAAAGAACCATAACTTAGGAACCAACATGAGTCTTCATTCTTCATCTAGTGTTAATGGTGAGGGTTCTACTCCTAAGGACCCCTTGTATAAGATATTAGATGAGTTGAGTTCCCTTAAGTTGTGGAAAGAAAAACAAGAGAGAAAATAAAAAGGAAAAAAAAGAGTGGAAGAAATAAGTCAAGATGAAAGAAAGAAAATAAGAGAGGAAGAAAGAAGAAAAATAATGAAAGAAATGAAAAGAGAAAAACATGCCTCCTATAGTAGTCATAACTCTTGCAAGAGCCTAAGTAAAGAACTTCGTGACTATTACGAAGAAAGGCATAGGTCACATCTTAGACCTCACTCCCATAGAAGAGAAAAGGAAAGAAAGCCTCAAGAGGCTAACATTAACCTCCCATACTTCCATGGGAAGGAAAATGTAGAGGCTAACTTAGATTGGGAAATAAGGGTAAAGCAACAACTTAAAAAGAACTATACTTCAAAATCTTATGGCTCTCACTCTTATCCAAAGAAATACCAAGGTCAAGGCATTTTAGGGGTGACACCTTTTAAGCCCAAAGATGATAAGGGGAAGACAATAGAAAAGCAAGCCCCTAAGGCTAGTATGCAAGAGAAAACTAGCTCTATAAAGTGCTTTAAATGTCTTGGAAGAGGACACATTACTTCTCAATGCCCCACCACAAAAACCATGATTATGAAGGGCCAAAACATTTATAGTAGCCAAGATGAGGCTACTACTTCACTTTCCTCTAGTGAAAGTGAAGAAGCAAAAGGTGAAAAATCTAGTGAAGAAATCTACCCCCAAGAAGAAGAACAACCATTAGTGGTTAAAGAGAAGTTTAAGGAGGTGTCTCCTCCAAGAGTTTAGCTAAGAAGGAAACTCATTTTACAATAAAGACAAACATTAAAGAAACTTTCCCTCTTAGACAACCTCCACATTTTCTCTTTTGTAAAAAGACACTTGCTAGCATTGCCACACCTCTTGGGCTTGAGTTTATTCCTCAAGTAAAGAAGTTGTTGGATTAGGGTTTGGTTTGCAAGAGCTTAAATCCTTGTGCTTTGTTGGTGCTCAAAATAGGTATTATTAGGCACCAAGTCCCTAAAATAGGTGGTATGACGAATGTTTTGAATGGTGCAACCCTCTTTTGTAAAATCACCCGTGCACCCAACATCTTCATGGTGTGTGTACATAGGGACCCATTAGGTAGGTTTGTTCTTATTTTTAGTTTCAATACAAACTTAGGTACTCATATGGGACACCTTAGGTTTGTCATACTTTTTGGTAGGAATAGTCAATATGAAAACACAGAAAAAGGTATGTTTTATTCCATTACTTTCCTTAACTTTTTAAATCATGATCAAGGGCTTCCCATGGACCCTAAGAGAATAAAGGTCATTCCTGAGTGGCCTACTCCACCAAGTATAAGGGAAATTTGGGGCTTCAATATCTTAACAAACTTTAACAAAAGGTTTGTCCCATATTTTTCTATACTTGTAGCACCACTCATTGAGTTGGTGAGGAACCATGTTCCTTCATGGGAAGATGCCCAGCAAATGAGTTTTCAGACCTTACCTTACTTCAAAATACTAAACACCACTAATACATATGTTTTTGTTCTTTTTACAGGTGTTGAGGAAAAAAGCCTAGAGTTTCAAGAACCTCGGGATTTGAGGTCAAATTCTTTTCAAGGGGGAGGGAATGATGCAATCCTACCCCGCAAGGGCATTGGATAGAAAACTCCAAGTAGATTGGGCCAGAGATGCAAGAGAAGGTCCTAGGGCTCTTATGAGCCTTAGGGTAGATTTCGGGCCCATGGGCTAAGTACGAGCCCACTTAACTTTGTAAATATTAGATTAAGGTTTCATTATTTTTGGGCCTTGTATTTAGGGCTCCATGATGTAGGTAGGGTACCCTAGAAATATAGGATTTTTCAGCCCTTGTATTTTAAGGCACCTAGACTAGTTTTTGTATTAGGGGTAGTTTTGTAATTTCACATGCACTAAGTGAATATTTGATGTGTGTGGTTGGAAATAAATTTAATTGAATTGGTAGAAGCCCAATCCAATTAAATTTTAGAGGGGGAGGTGAGCATTTGCTTACTACACCCCATTGCCACATCATATTGTCACACTTTGTACATGTCCTTCATGCTTTACATGCCTCATGACACCTAAGCACACTTAGTGAAGAATCTTGGAATTGATCTTGGATTACTGGGCTGAACCATAACTAAAATTCACTAATCATAATTAGTGAAATTTTGGCTCCACAAATTCAATTTCAAATTCAAGTGAAATTTAAATTGAAATTCAAATTTCCCTCCAATTTTGTGTGACACTTAGGCTATAAATAGAGGTCATGTGTGTGGATTTTTTTAACTTTGATCATTTGAATATTAAACTTCAGATTTCAAAGCTCATTTAGAGCACAAAATTTCGTGCTCTTCTCTTCCTCTTTCTTCATTCATCTCCTTCTTCCTTCAAGCTCTTATCCATGGCCTCCTATGGTGGTGAGCTTCTTCTAGACTCATCTTCTCCTTGAAGTGGTGTCTCCTCTCTCTCTTCCTTTCTTCATTCCGCTGCCATTCATCTTCCAAGAAGCAAAGGAATCCATTGATGAAGAAGATCCTAGGCCTACAAGCTCCAATGGAGCTTACATCAAGCAGGAATTGGATACAAACCAGAAAAACAACAAAAATTTTACAAAAGTTTCTTTTCTTTCTCACAAAAATATAATTATCCTTTCATTACATGTTTTTATTGTGGAAGAAAAGGGCATGGCACGTCTACATGTTATTTTAAGAAAAATTGCAACAATATCAAAATGATATGGGTCCCAAAAGGATCTTTAGTTGATACTAACATAGAAGGACCCAATAAAGTTTGGGTACGATCAACAAAGGTAGAATTCTTGGAGTTGGAAAAATAGGTACGAACTCTTCAAACTCCATTGAAAATGTTCTATTTGTTGAAGGTCTTAAGCACAACTTGCTTAGTGTTAGTCAATTATGTGATAAGGGCTATCTAGTATCATTTGATTCTCAAAATTGTCTCATTGAACATAAACATGATACAAATATAAAGCATATAGGGTATAGAGTTAACAATGTTTATATGATAGACTTAAGCCAAAAACTAGATAATAATAAATGTTTTCATAGCAAAGATGATTATCCATGGTTATGGCATAAACGTATTTCTCACATAAACATGGAACACTTAAACAAATTAATTTCAAAAGATTTAGTTGTTGGTTTGCCAAAACTAAAATTTGAAAAAGATAGACTATGTGATGCATGTCAAAAGGGAAAACAAACTAGAGTTTTATTCAAATCCAAAAACATTGTTTCAACTACTCAACCTTTACAATTACTACACATGGATTTGTTTGGCCCTTCAAGAATCATAAGTCTTGGAGGAAGTTACTATGCCCTTGTTATAGTTGATGACTATTCTAGATACACTTGGACACTATTTATCACTCATAAGAATGATGCATTTCAAGCATTTAGGAAACTTGCAAAAGCTATTCTAAATAAGAAAAATCTCAAAATTATATCTATTAGGAGTGATCATGGAGGTGAGTTTGAAAATAAAGAATTTGATTTATTTTGTGAAAAGCATGGCATTGAACATAACTTTTTTGCAACTAGAACCCCTCAACAAAATGGAGTTGTTGAAAGGAAAAATAGATCTTTGGAAGAAATTGCTAGAACCTTATTGAATGATACTCCTCTTCCAAAATATTTTTGGGTTGAAGCCGTTAATACTGCATGTTATCTCATGAATAGGGCTTTGATAAGACCCATCTTAATGAAAACTCCATATGAACTGTTCAATGGTAGGAAACCAAACATCTCACATCTTCATGTTTTTGGTTGCAAGTGTTTTGTATTAAACAATGGAAAAGAAAACTTAGGAAAATTTGATGCTAAGTCAGATGAAAGAATTTTCCTTGGTTATTCTCTGCATAGTAAAGCTTATAGAATTTATAATAAGAGAACAATGACAATTGAAGAATCAATTCATGTTTCCTTTGATGAGTCTAATGCTATTTCTCCAAGAAAGGATATTTTAGATGATTTTGCAGAATCTTTAGAACAAATGCACATTCATGGACAAGATTCTAAAGGAAAAGGAGAAGGAAGCAATGAAGATCCTCCAGTAGAAGTCAAAGCAAATAATGATCTTCCAAGAGAGTGGAAAGCTTCAAGAGATCATCCCCTTGACAACATTCTTGGTGACATCTCAAAAGGGGTAACAACTAGACATTCTCTTAAATATTTATGCAATAATATGGCTTTTGTGTCTATGATTGAACCTAAAAATATAAATGAAGCCATAATAGATGATCATCGGATAGTTGCTATGCAAGAACAACTAAATCAGTTTGAGAGAAACAATGTGTGGGAACTAGTAGAGAAACCTGAAAACTACCCCATCATAGGAACGAAATGGGTATTTAAGAATAAGTTAGATGAACATGGCGTAATCATTAGACATAAGGCTAGATTAGTTGCAAAAGGATATAATCAAGAAGAGGGTATAGATTATGAAGAAACATATGCTCCAGTTGCAAAATTAGAAGCCATTAGAATGCTTTTAGCTTATGCATCCATAATGAATTTTAAGCTTTATCAAATGGATGTTAAAAGTTCTTTTCTAAATGGCTTAATTCAAAAAGAAGTATATGTTGAACAACCCCTAGGTTTTGAAATGTCAGATAAGCCAAATCATGTTTATAGATTGAAAAAGACTTTATATGGTTTGAAACAAGCCCTTAGGGCTTGGTATGAGCGTCTGAGTAAGTTCCTTTTAGAAAAGGACTTCTCTAGAGGAAAAGTAGATACTACTCTTTTCATAAAGAGAAAATCACATGATATTTTATTGGTTCAAATTTATGTTGATGATATTATTTTTGGATCTACTAATGAATTATTATGCAAGGAATTCTCTCATGACATGCAAAGTGAGTTTGAAATGTCAATGATGGGAGAACTTAATTTCTTTCTTGGATTATAAATTAAACAAACCTAGGATGGTATCTTTGTCAATCAATCCAAGTACTGCAAAGAGTTAATTCACAGATTCGACATGGAAAATGATAAGCACATGGCTACACCAATGAGCACTGCTTGTTATTTAGATAAAGATGAAACCGATCAGTCAATAGATGTTAAGCAATATCGAGGTATGATCGGATCCCTTCTTTATTTATCTGCTAGCAAACCTGATATAATGTTTAGTGTGTGTATGTGTGCTAGATTTCAATCAAATCCCAAACAATCACATCTTAGTGCCATTAAAAGAATCATAAGATATTTATCAGGTACTATGAATATAGGTTTATGGTATCCTAGAAATTCCACATGCACCTTAATAGATGCTATGATTCAGACTTTGCTGGGTCTAAAACAGATAGAAAGAGCACAAGTGGAACTTGTCAATTCAATGGGTCTGCTCTTGTCTCTTGGCATAGAAAGAAACAAAACAGTGTTGCTTTATCCACTGCAGAAGCGGGATATATTTTTGCCGACAGTTGTTGTGCACAAATTTTATGGATGAAGCAACAACTCTCTATTTATGGAATCCTTCTTGACCATATACCCATTAGGTGTGATAATACAAGTGCAATCAATCTCTCCAAAAATCCAGTTCAACACTCTAGAACCAAGCATATAGAAATTAGGCATCATTTTCTAAGAGATCATGTTCTAAAGGGAGATTGTGTGCTAGAATTTGTTGATACAAAGAATCAACTTGCTGATATCTTTACAAAACCTCTCCCCAAAGAAACATTCTTTGCCATTAGAAGAGAATTAGATCCTTTAGATGTTAGTGATTTGGATAAATAAGGATTGATTGATTGAATCATCTATGCTTAATGATTGATTGTTTGTGTAAAGTATGTTATTTTGCTTGATTTTGCTTAACTACTAGAAATTCTTGTTATTATGTTTGATTGATGTATTATTGTGTGATTGATGCTTGAATGATTGAATTAAATACATATGAGTGGCGATGATTGATATAGTTAGATGTTTTTAGCATAGACATAGATAATTTTTAGAGGAGCAAGCCTAGATAGTGCTCTAGTAATCGATTACCATTAAGTGTAATCGATTACACAAGAACAGATAACCTGTAATCGATTACAACATCCTGTAATTGATTACCAGAAGGCTAAGTGCTCCTGTAATCGATTACCAAACCTTGTAATCGATTACATAACATCATCTTCTATAAATACTCACGTAAACCAGTCACGTTGCACAGTGTCGCAACCTACCTTTTGGTGGGAGGGCGACGCGTGACTCGCGGGTGTGTTTTCCAAGAAAGGAATACGCGTGGAGTCGCCACCAATGTTTATTTGAGGAAAACGTCGGAAAAACCGAAAAAGACGTGATCTACGAACTTTAAGTGAAAGGTTCGGGAGTTGTATTTACGCACGGGGAAGGTATTAACACCCCACGCGTCTGTCACAAGAGACGACAACCTTTAATCAAATGTGCAAATATGACTTCAATTTATATTCTTTTCCCTTTTTACGTTCTTATGTCTTTTTTTTGTGCCTTTTTATGTTTTTATCTTTTTGTGGTCGACAAGGGCGTTTCCCATTGCTCCTACGTATTCCTCAATTGTGATGAGAAAATCAGACCTACGTAGTTCTTTGTGAACAAAGCGTTTTTGTTATTTTTTATCCTTTTTGCAAGATATGTTTTTATTGAATGAAAGGTCATTTAAGGCGTTGGACCATTAGGCAATCTTTCAATTCTTTTGAAAAGTGAGAAAACATTAAGGCATTGGACCATTAATGATTTCTTTGTTTTTAAAAGAGGTAGCAAAGTTACATATTGATTTTAGACTTTTTAGAAATCTACACTTAACCAATAAAAGCGGAAAAGAGCATTTCAAGGCGTTGGACCTTTGAAAATGGCTTTTTTAGGCGATGACAAAAGTTTGGTTTATGAATTGATTTTAGCCTTAGTTTCACTTTGGTTATTAGTCGATTCGATTTAAGAAAGAGAAATTCCAAAGGAAAACGTCCGATTGATTTTTTTGATTTATTTTACTAAAAGATATTTTTTATTATTATATTATTATTTTACCTCTTTTTGGTTTCCAACGTGGTTACGGCATGACCGAACGGTCGGATTTCATTTTAATAGAAATTAACGGATGTTACAATTCAAATGATCGGTGGAAATTTATTTTATTTTTGATTAGGGGAGAAAATGACTTAAGTAAATGACTAAAGCACGTCAAAAGAGGGTACAGAAAGTAAATGAAACGAAAATAAAAGTACGCGAAACAAATGAGGACCACTAAGGGTACACAGAATGAATTGAAAAGTTCGATTTCGGGAACTTACCGGTTGAAGACCGAAGAACGACGAAGAACGAACGAAGAACGTCCAAGAACGGTTGAAAATCTTCGCGAAATCACCCACGGAAACGTTACGGAAGTGCCTCGGCTTGGATTTTCTTCACGAAAACAATTTTTTTCACTAATTTCAAGTGATCTCGAAATACCAGGAGGGCTGAACATTTTTGTTCTTCCCTCCTTCCCCTATTTATAGGAAAAGGAAGGAGATGCTTGCCACCCAGCTCGCCCAGGCGAGCTAGGTTGCTTCCTCCAGAAGCAACCGCCTTCTAGAGGAACATCCTGGAAGGCCCAAGTGGGCCTGGTTGCTATTTGAACCCCCATTTTTACTAAATACACCCCTTGCCTTTTTTTGGTGATTCTTTTTTTCGCAACATTACAAAACTTTACGAATTTTGTAACGACACTTGTTTTCTTTCCGTAAGGTTACGGAACCTTACGCGCCATGTAGTTACTCCTTTTTTAGCTTTCGAAATGTTATGGAAACTCACGGATTGCGTAACAATACTTCCTTTTGATTTCCGACATGTTACGGAATTTCACGGATTGCGTAACAATGCTTCCTTTTGATTTCTGGCATGTCTCAAAACTTCACGAATTGCCTAACGATGGGTGCCAAGTACCTCGAAGTGGTCAAACGAGGGTCGCATCCCAACAACGGATGGTCCCCGGACGAAATTAGGGTATGACACGCAGCCAAACTCCTCTCGACATGCCCCTTCTTCCCTAATCTTCAAACCTTCATATCTCCCTCAATTATTAACTAAATCACGTCCCACAAAGCCCAATCTTCATTATTTTCACTCCTCTTTTGATTCCACCGATTGAAATTCGTTAAAACTTCATCAAATGGCAGAATCGTCGAAGAAGCGAAAGGGAACATCCTCCACCACCACCGCTGCTGCTGGCCATCGCCGCCATGGACCATCTGAAGCACCCACAGCACCAATTCATCCTTCCTTGTCATCTCCATGATCATCAACTCTATTTTCTTTAGATGATCAACGTCTACGGTACAATTCTCAATTTTCTTCTAGGATCATCGTAGACCCTAAGTACCTAGACACAACTTTCTTTAATGATGAGACATTTGGCTGTTATCAAGTGTTTCAAAACTCTAGATTAGTTGATTTTATGTCCTTAAAATTGCCTTACTATCCTGAACTAGTTAGAGTCTTTTACAATAATTTAAAAATTCAGGATGGTATTATTCACTCTGAGGTGCATGGTATTTCTATGATCATTGATCAATCTCTGTTCTTTTCATTAACTAAATTACCCAGTCAAGGTGCACCTTTTGAGGGCACCATTGTTGATGACTGGAAGTTTGACTATTCTAGTCATGTGCTCGCCGTATGGTTTGTAATGACCAGGCTGATATGACAGGTAGATTGTTGGTCGGATCATTAACCTTTGATTGTCACATCATGCACTATATTATCATTAGAATTTTGCTTCCCCATTCTTCTAATTTGGCTCAAGCCTCTGAGGAGGACTTGATTTTGATGTGGGCTTTTCTTACCGGTTGTCTGATCGACTGGGCTCACTTGGTTAGGTACTTAATGCATAAGGCATTACGGGCCAATGCACCTCTTCCATATCCTCAATTGGTCACCCTTTTTCTCCGTCATTTTCAAATTCCTCTTGATGATGAACCTTTTGTTCAAGTCAAGTGATCCTTTGCTATAGGTGCTGGTGCAGTAACTTCATTTGGTTACCGTAAGGATCATGATGGTCAATGGCTGAAGAAGGACACATTACCTCCACAAGACGAGCGTACTCCTTCTCATCCTCCTTAACGAGATGATTCCTCAGCCCTTATGAATGAAGTTCTCTCAGAATTACGAGGCCTCCGCACCTATGTTGGTGAACGATTCGATTCCTTGGATGGTCGCTTTGAAGGCATGGATACCTGCATCACCCAGCTTGAAGAGGATGTGACTTATCTTCGTCGGTGCTTTGACCTTCCACCACCTTCTTAGTTTTAGATTATCATTCTATTTTATTGTAAGCCGTGTATTTGGCTATGCTTTTTAGGTTATCATTTTCTGAACTTTCGTTATCTTTCGGTATTTGGTACTTAGTCTTTTATGCTTGGATTATATTTGGTTTTGACTTATGAATGATTGGATTATATTTGGTTTTGACTTATGATTGATTATGTGACCTTTAGTTATATCATCTTGTGTTGATTACCACGCACTTTGGCTTTTTGATGTTGCCAAAGGGGGAGAGAAACGGGGTGGTATAGAAGCTTAGAAATCAAGTGATTAAGTGATCATCAATTCCAAAACATAGGGGGAGTATGAAATGAGTGAACGTAACATTATATCTTGCATATACATTTGATGGAAGCTCCATTGGAGCTTGTAGGCCTAGGATCTTCTTCATCAATGGATTCCTTTGATTCTTGGAAGATGAATGGCAGCGGAATGGAGAAGGAAGAGAGAGAGGAGACGCCACTTCAAGGAGAAGATGAGTCTAGAAGAAGCTCACCACCATAGGAGGCCATGCATAAGAGCTTGGAGGAAGAAGGAGATGAATGAAGGGAGAGGGAGAGAAGAGCACGAAATTTTATGCTCCAAATGAGCTTTGAAATCTGAAGTTTAATATTCAAATGATCAAAGTTGAAAAAAAATGCACACACATGACCTCTATTTATAGCCTAAGTGTCACACAAAATTGGAGGGAAATTCAAATTTCACTTGAATTTGAAATTGAATTTGTGGAGCCAAACTTTGGAGCCAAAATTTCACTAATTATGATTAGTGAATTTTAGTTATGGTTCAGCCCACTAATCCAAGATCAATTCCAAGATTCTCCACTAAGTGTGCTTAGGTGTCATGAGGCATGAAAAGCATGAAGGACATGCACAAAGTGTGACTATATGATGTGGCAATGGGGTGTAGTAAGCAAATGCTCACCTCCCCCTCTAAAATTTAATTGGATTGGGCTTCTACCAATTCAATTAAATTTATTTCCAACCACACACATCAAATATCCACTTAGTGCATGTGAAATTACAAAACTACCCCTAATACAAAAACTAGTCTAGGTGCCCTAAAATACATGGGCTGAAAAATCCTATATTTCTAGGGTACCCTACCTACATTATGGAGCCCTAAATACAAGGCCCAAAAACAATGAAACCTTAATCTAATATTTACAAAGATAAGTGGGCTCGTACTTAGCCCATGGGCCCGAAATCTACCCTAAGGCTCATAAGAACCCTAGGGCCTTCTCTTGCATCTCTGACCCAATCTACTTGGAGTTTTTCTATCCAATGCCCTTGCGGGGTAGGATTGCATCTCTGGCCCAATCTACTTGGAGTTTTCTATCCAATGCCCTTGCGGGGTAGGATTGCATCATTCCCTCTCCCTTGAAAAGGATTTGACCTCAAATCCCGAGGTTCTTGAAACGCTGGGCTTTTTTCCTCAACACCTGTAAAAAGAACAAAAACATATGTATTAGTGGTGTTTAGTATGTTGAAGTAAGGTAAGGTCTGAAAACTCATTTCCTGGGCATCTTCCCATGAAGGAACATGGTTCCTCACCAACTCAATGAGTGGCGCTACAAGTATAGAAAAATATGGGGCAAACCTTTTGTAAAAGTTTGTTAAGTCTTGGAAGCCGCAAATTTTTCTTACACTTGGTGGAGCGGGCCACTCAGGAATGACCTTTATTCTCTTAGGGTTCATGGGAACCCCTTGATCACAATTTAAAAAATTAAGAAAAGTAAAGCAATAGAACATACCTTTTTCTGTATTTTCATGTTGATTATTCCTACCAAAAAGTATGACAAACCTAAGGTGTCCCATATGAGTGCCTAAGTTTGTATTGAAACTAAAAATAAGAACAAACCTACCTAATGAGTCCCTATGTACACAAATCATGAAGATGTTGGGTGCACAAGTGATTTTACAAAAGAGTGTTGCACCACCCAAAACATTCATCACACCACCTATTTTAGGGATTTGGTGCCTAATAATACCTATTTTGGGCACCAACAAAGCACAAGGATTTAATCTCTTGCGAACCAAACCCTCATCCAACAACTCCTTTACTTGAGGATTAAACTCAAGCCTAAGAGATGTGGCAATGCTAACAAGTGTCTTTTTACAAAGGAGAAAATGTGGAGGTTGTCTAAGAAGGGAAATTTCTTTAATATTTGTCTTTATTTCAAAATGTCTTTCCTTCTTAGCTAACCTTTTGGAGGAGACACTTACCTCCTTACACTCCTCCTTAACCATTAAAGGTTGTCCTTCTTCTTGGGGGTAGATCTCTTCACTAGATTCTTCCCCTTTTGCTTCTTCACTTTTACTAGAGGAAGGTTAAGTAGTAGCCTCATCTTGGCTACTATAAAGGTCTTGGCCCCTCATAATCATGGTTTTCTTGGTGGGGCATTGAGAAGTAATGTGTCCTCTTCCAAGACATTTAAAGCACTTCATGGAGCTAGTCTTCTCTTGCATACTAGCCTTAAGGGGTTTCTTTTCTATTGTCTTCCCCTTATCATCTTTGGGCTTAGAAGGCCTCACCCCTAAGATTCCTTGACCTTGGTCTTTCTTTTGATAAGAGTGAGAGCCATAAGATTTTGAAGTAGACTTCCTTTTAAATTGTTGCTCTACCCTTATTTCCCAATCTAAATTAGCCTCTACATTGTCCTTCCCATGGAAGTATGGGAGTTTAATGTTAACCTCTTGAGGCTTTCTTTCATTTTCTCTCCTATGGGAGTGAGGTCTAAGATGTGACCTATGCCTTCCTTCATAATAGTCGCGAAGTTCTTCACTTAGGCTCTTGCAAGAGTTATGACTACTATAGGAGACATGTTTTTCTCTTTTCATTTCTTTCATTATTTTTCTTCTTTCTTCCTCTCTTATTTTCTCTCTTTCATCTTGACTTATTTCTTCCACTCTTTTTTTACCTTTATCTTTTCTCTCTTGTTTTTCTTTCCACAACTTAAGGGATCTCAACTCATCTAATATCTTATACAAGGGGTCCTTAGGAGTAGAACCCTCACCATTAACACTAGATGAAGAATGAAGACTCATGTTGGTTCCTAAGTTATGGTTCTTTCTTGTTGGGGGTTTGAAAAAAAGGTAAAAGAAACTATGGTTGAAACTAGCCAAAATAAACACTAAAAAAAGGTGTGAAAGATAAGGTAAAAACTAATTGGTAAAAGGAAAGCTATCTAGGCGGTTTGACAATGGAGGGTAAAGGAAATAAGCTATGAAAGTAAGCAAGAAATTAAAGTGCAAGAAATGCAAACTAGGCGGATCCTAAGAGTGTTTGGATGACCTCATTTAAGGTTCCCAACAAAACACTCACTATCCTAAGGGAAAATTGCCTAAAATTATTACACACAAATGGAAGTAGGGTGACCTAGCGGAGGCTCCCAACTTACTTCCAATGAAAGGTCTTTTTGTTACAAAATTTGAAAGCAAAGCAAATTGCCAATTACAAAATTACAAAGAAAAAAGTCCTCAATTGTGGTGGCTATTCTCTCTTTAGTGTTTCACTCAATTTGGAGTGCTTCTTAGTCCAATAGCTCTTAAGGTGGTTGGCCCCTTGCTTCTTGACTCAAATTCTTCAAGATATGGCACCAATCCTCTTTTCCAATTCCCTATATGGCAACTCACAAGCAAGGAAACAAAGAGACAAGCAATAACCAAAGACAAAAAAAATGAAATGAAAGCTAAACCAATAGAGTTTTAACAAGACAAATTTCCAAGGATTATTCAACAATTAAAGCAATGAAAAGCACAAAAAAGCAAGCTAGGACTCAAAGAGAAACCTAGAATGGCTCTAGAGTAGAGTAGAAAAACTCTAAAAAAAAAAGACTCAAGAAACCTCTAGTTTTGGCACTTGTTTTCACAATAATTTTCAATTGAAATTTCAGAACTAGGATTGGTATAAAATAGGCACCAATTATAGAACAAATTTTGAGCCAAAACAACAAGCACACTTTCCTTTCACTTTTCTTTTTTTTCCCTGGACACTGATTTTTCTGCCAACTTGTGAGATTTTTCTTATTTTTTACTTTAATCCAAATCGCTTGGTTCTTTTTTTATAATTTTGGTCCAGATGTCTAGAAAATTCAGTAAAAGGTTTAGCTCCAAAAACGTAGTGACCAATTCCCAGTAATTTATACAAGTTCGTATGTTCAAGCTGCCAGCACCAGCGATTTCAACCTAGAAATCAAGAGTAGTGTTTATGTTGCTTAAGGCTTGGATAGTTATAATTTGTGTTTGCTTATGCTCAATTATCTTGAATAACACAATTAAAGAGAGCTTAAGACTTATTTTGATTCACAAATCCAGCCACAACTCAGCACCACAACTCAACTTCATCATAGGCATCATGTAGGAAACTTAGAAAGCAAAAAAAAAAAGTTCAAGAACAAGACTACTTCTAGGAATTGATTTAGAACATGTTATGAACTAAATAACATGCATGAATTAGACTCAAAATTCAAAAGATAGGCTAAGAATGACAAGAATACATGAACAAATGTATCTAAAATTCAATCAACAAAATAAAAATTCAACACAAACTTAGAACATAATGTGACAATTACTATGACTAAACATGACTCTAAGACAACATGGATTAAGTGATTTACACTTAGATTTTTGTGTTTTTTTTTCTAATCAATATTTTGGAACAAAATTTAGATCTAAATTTTCAGCACAAGAATATTATGAATGAAAATTGATAGAACCTAAATTCAACACAAAAACAAGATTCAAGAGTAGATCTACAAAATTTGAACCATAGAAATGCAAGAACAAGTGTAGATCTAAGATTTAATCGGTTTATTTTTTTTTTGAATCTACTCTAAACAGCACCAAACCACAAGACAATGGAGGATATACATGGAGAATAAGATGAAGAACAAGGAATTAAAGAGAATTCACCGAACAAAAAGATAGAGGAAGCAAAAGAACATCACCTAGATGAAGATGCTCTGATACCACATGATGCAAGCTCCATTGGAGCTTGTAGGCCTAGGATCTTCTTCATCAATGGATTCCTTTGATTCTTGGAAGATGAATGGCAGCGGAATGGAGAAGGAAGAGAGAGAGGAGACGCCACTTCAAGGAGAAGATGAGTCTAGAAGAAGCTCACCACCATAGGAGGCCATGCATAAGAGCTTGGAGGAAGAAGGAGATGAATGAAGGGAGAGGGAGAGAAGAGCACGAAATTTTGTGCTCCAAATGAGCTTTGAAATCTGAAGTTTAATATTCAAATGATCAAAGTTGAAAAAAAATGCACACATATGACCTCTATTTATAGCCTAAGTGTCACACAAAATTGGAGGGAAATTCAAATTTCACTTGAATTTGAAATTGAATTTGTGGAGCCAAACTTTGGAGCCAAAATTTCACTAATTATGATTAGTGAATTTTAGTTATGGTTCAGCCCACTAATCCAAGATCAATTCCAAGATTCTCCACTAAGTGTGCTTAGGTGTCATGAGGCATGAAAAGCATGAAGGACATGCACAAAGTGTGACTATATGATGTGGCAATGGGGTGTAGTAAGCAAATGCTCACCTCCCCCTCTAAAATTTAATTGGATTGGGCTTCTACCAATTCAATTAAATTTATTTCCAACCACACACATCAAATATCCACTTAGTGCATGTGAAATTACAAAACTACCCCTAATACAAAAACTAGTCTAGGTGCCCTAAAATACAAGGGCTGAAAAATCCTATATTTCTAGGGTACCCTACCTACATTATGGAGCCCTAAATACAAGGCCCAAAAATAATGAAACCTTAATCTAATATTTACAAAGATAAGTGGGCTCGTACTTAGCCCATGGGCCCGAAATCTACCCTAAGGCTCATAAGAACCCTAGGGCCTTCTCTTGCATCTCTGGCCCAATCTACTTGGAGTTTTCTATCCAATGCCCTTGCGGGGTAGGATTGCATCAACATTGCTTGTATCTTGATTTCAGGAATTGAATTGTCATCATCAAAAAGAGGGAGATTGTAGAAGCAAAGACTTTGACTTTGATATTTTGATGATGCCATATGATCATGATGTATTGATGCCACATGAACATGCGCTTCTCAAGTTAAGATCAAGACAAAAATCCAAGAGATTCAAGATACATCATCAAGAAAATCTCTATAGATTTACTCTCTGGTAATCGATTACCAGAGGATGTAATCGATTACCAGTGGCCAAAATGGTTTATAACAGCTATTAGAAATTTGAATACAAATTTTACACTGTGTAATCGATTACACATGGATGGTAATCGATTACCAGCAGTTATTGAATGCTTTAATTCAAATTTTAAATCCTGTAATCGATTAGACAAGTCATGTAATCGATTACCAGAGGAGATTTTCAGAAAATAATTTCCAAGAGTCACATTTGTTCAAATGATTTTTAAATGGCTATCAAAGGTCTATTTATATGTGACTTGGAACACAAATTTGCTTAGAGTTTTTCAGAACAAAAAGGTCTTATCCTCTCAAAAAGCAAAATCATCTTATCCTCTTAAAAATTCCTTGGCCAATACACTTGCAATTCAATAAGGAATTATCTGAGTGCTCAATTGTTCAATCTATCTCTTTCAAGAGATATTTCTTCTTCTCTTTATCTTATTTCTCAAAAGGGATTAAGAGACCAAGGGTCTCTTGTTGTAAAGAAATCTGAACACAAAGGAAGGGTTGTCCTTGTGTGGTGCAGAACTTGTAAAGGGCTTTTGCAAGTTAGTGGAACTCTCAAGCGGGTTGCTTGGGGACTGGACGTAGGCACAAAGGTGTGGCCGAACCAGTATAAATCTGAGTTTGCAATCTTTCTTCCCTTAAACTCCTTTATTGTTTATTGCTTATTGCTTATTGTTTCTATTCAGTAAGATTAATTTGCATTATTATTTAGGAGTTCATTTTGAAAGGAATCTTGGGTTTTTGGGTTAAAATCAAAATAGAACTTTTGATTAAGAAAAGATTGTGATATCTTAATTCAACCCCCCTTCTTAAGATATCTGAGGCCACTTGTCTAACATCTACTTGGGTTGTTATATTGAGAACAAGAGAGAGTAAATCTCTTGTGGATCAGTTCAAGTGGAGGGTACATCCACTTGGTTATTCAAAGAGAACAAGGGAGGGTACATCCCTTGTGGATCTTTGGCTTGTAAAGGATTTTACAAGGTTGAAAGAAATCTCAAGAACCGTTGGTTGCTTGGGGACTGGATGTAGGCACGGGTTGTTGCTTAACCAATATAAATCTTGTGTTTATCTACTTCTTCCCTACATTCTTTAATTTCCGTTGTGTACTTTTAATTGCCGCTTTTACTTTTGGTTATGTTATTGTTTCTATTCTTTACTTTCTTAACTTAATAGTAAAAGCCTAGTTGAATCTAGTAACATTAAGAAGGATAAATTTTAAATTAGTCAAGACACATTAATAATTAATTCAACCCCCCCCCCCCCTTCTTATTTATTCCGAGGCTACTTGATCCAATAAGTGGTATCAGAGTAGGTATCTTGAGAAAAGTTTCACAATGTCAAGATTCATGGCCTCCTCAAATTCTCTGTTTCCTGAAGGAAACTCCATCCATACGCCACCTATCTTTAATGGTGAGGGTTACCACTATTGGAAAACCCGAATGCAAATCTTTATTGAAGCCATAGATTTAAACATTTGGGAAGCAATAGAAATAGGACCTTATGTGTCCACCATAGTAGATGCAAGCACTAGCACAACAACAGAAAAACCTAGAGATAAATGGACTGAAGAAGATAGAAGAAGAATCTAATATAATCTTAAAGCTAAAAACATTATTACTTCTGCCCTAGGAATAGATGAATATTTTAGAGTGCCAAACTGTTCAAATGCAAAGGAGATGTGGGATACTCTCCAACTTACACATGAAGGCACCACTGATGTGAAAAGATCTAGAGTCAACACCCTTACACATGAATATGAATTATTTAGGATGAACACTAATGAGAACATCCAAAGAATGTAGAAAAGATTCACACACATAGTCAATCACCTTGCCTCCTTAGGAAAAACCTTTCCAAATAAAGATTTAATCAATAAAGTTCTGAGATGCTTAAGTAGGGAATGGCAACCCAAGGTAACTGCTATTTTTGAAAGTAATGATCTTTCCTCTATGTCTCTTGCCACTCTTTTTGGAAAATTGCAGGAACATGAAATGGAACTTCAACGTCTCAACCAAAATGAAGAGACCGACAAAAGGAAAAGAAGCATACCACTCAAAGTCTCCTCCTCAATGCAAGAAGAAGAAAAAGAAGAAGAATCTGATGATGAAGAGGACTTCTCACTCTTTGTGAAGAAGTTTCATAAATTCGTCAAAAATAGAAGAATGGAGAAAAGCCATAACTTCAACAATAGGAAGAGATCTCAAGAATTTTCCCCAACACTTAAATGCTATAAGTGTAATCAAACGGTCACATAAAGGCAAACTGCCCCTCAAATGAGTCATGGCCCGAGAAGAATGAGAAGAAAAGCTATAAAGAAAGAAGATCCAAGAAGGCGTATATTGCTTGGGACCATAATGACTCATTCGATGGTTTGGAGAAGGAGATCAACCTTCTATCTAAGGAATATGAAAGTGATGAGAACATCTCTCAAGAAGTTTAAGCAAGAAAACCAAAAGTCTGACTTCCATCTTTGAAGATCTAAGCACTTAAATCATGAAAAAGGTAACATCGAAACCATTCTCTTTTAAATTAAGTGGGTTGAAAATTTTCTTCTAAATTAACTTGATATATGATGACTAACAAATTTTTATTTGTTTGTCTTGATTGTTTGCTATTGTGAATATTTGCTTATATGTTTGATTGAGTTATTTTTTTAAAGCATGAAGTTTTTTTTAAACAAATATTTGATGATGTCTATGATTCTTGCATGATTTTTTTATGAGATGTGAATTACTTACTTAAAAAGTCATTCATAAAGTTTTTCAAAAATTTATTATGTTATATATATTTATTTTCATATAATAGATTTTAGATATAAAGTATTTTGGCCCCCTTTCAAATCCTTTCACCCTAAGAATTCATTCAACACTTAATTCTGCTAAAATGCTCTCTGATAATCGATTACTACAATGTGTAATCGATTACAACGCGTCCCTGGTGCTTAAAAATTCAAATTTCAGAATTCACGAAACTGCAACCTCGTCTCTCTCGCGAAACCCTTGTTCCCAAATTTTCTTTATGCCATAACTTACTCATTTCTTATCCAAATCACGTCCCACAAAGCCCAAAATTCATCTTTTTTCATCCTCTTTCATTTCAATTGATTGAAATTTCGAATAAGTCTCTCAAATGGCGGAACCATCAAAGAAGCGCAAGGGTTCTTCGAGTAGAAGCCAACGACACTCCGAGGCTCAAGATACTCCAATTCCTTCCTCCATTTCCTCCTCCTCATTGTTCTCATTGGAAGAACAACGTATACGGTACACAAACCTTTTCTCCTCTCGTTCTATCATTGTCCCTAAGTTCATTGATATGGATTTCTTTTCTGATGAGAGTTTCAAATGCATTCAAGCATTTCAGAACTCAAATCTCATTCCCTTTATGTCTTTAAAACTACCTGTGTATTCTGAATTGGTAAAAGTTTTTTATTCTAACATTGAAATTCAAGAAAGTACCTTTATTTCTGAAGTCTATGGGATAAAGATGGTCATTGACCAATCCCTCTTCTATGATTTGACCCAATTGTCTAGCGAAGGTATACCATTTGAAGGTACACTCGATGATGATTGGAAATTTGATTTTTCTGTGCATGATGCCCGCCGGTTGGTTTGCACCAACCAAGCGGATATGATCCAAAGGCTGCTTGCCGGTTCATTGGCTCTTGAAAGCCGCATCCTTCATTATCTAATTGTTCGTATCCTACTCCATAGATCTTCAAACCTTGCACAGGGGTCTGAAGAAGATCTAATAGTCAAGTGGGCCTTTCATACCGGCTGAAAAATTGATTGGGCACATCTAATCTGGTATCGCATGCATAAGGCATTGCGATTAAATGCTCCTCTACCCTATCCACACTTAGTTACTTTGTTCCTTCAACATTTTAGCATCCCTCTTGATTCTGAACCTTATGTTCCAATCAAGAGATCTTTCTTGATCGGTGCTGCTGTGGTTGCTTCCTTTGGTTACCGCAAAGAGCGTGATGGCTCTTGGGTAAAAAAGGGTGCTCAACCAAATGATGATGAAGGACACTTACCGGTTGAAGGGGACTCTTCTCTCCTTCAGAGTATCTTGGACAGGTTTGATGGACTTCAAGCCTATGTTGGTGAGAGGTTTGACTCCTTGGAACATCAAGTGGACACACGATTCGAGGAGATGAACTCAAGGATTGCAAAGGTTGAAGAAGATGTCACCATCATCCGCTACTGCCTTGATTTACCTCCACCACCACCATCAGTTTAGACATTACTATTATTATTAGTATTTTGATTTTTAGCCGTGTATTTGGCTATATTATTATGACATTTGAACACTTAGTATTTCTTTTAATAATTTCTTAGTATGACTGAACATGATGTTTATGGTTTGTGATATATGACTAAGTGGTTTTATTCAAATAATGCTTTATGTATGTTTTAGAATCATTTGTTTTTGTTCTACAAATTATGCTTTGTGTATGTTTTTAAATTATTCATGTTTTACGCACTTTGGCCTTTTTGATGTTGCCAAAGGGGGAGAGAAAAATGGGTATTTTAGAAATCAAGATATTATATTTTCAAAGCTTTAAAATTAAGCATGAATTCAAAAAGAAAAGGGGAGAAAGAGATGAGTGAACGGTAGAACAAAACTTGTATGTATCCTCTTGATTTCAGGATTGTCATCATAAAAAAGGGGGAGATTGTGGAAGCAATGACTTCCAAGATTATTTTGATGATGCCAAAGAATCAAGAGTTAAGTAAGTTCCAAAGAATCACGAGTCAAAAAGCTTCAAGAATCAAGTTTCAAAGAATCAAGATTCAAGAATAATCAAGTCTCAAGATTCAATCAAGTTTCAAGAATCAAGATTCAAGAACAATCAAGATCAAGATTCAAGACTCAAGATTCAAGAATCAAGAGAAGACTTAATCAAGATAAGTACAAATTTTTTTTTTCAAAACATTGAGTAGTACAAGAATTTTTCACAAAATCTTTTACCAAAGAGTTTTGCTCTCTAGTAATCGATTACCAGAAGGTAGTAATCGATTACCAGTAGTCAGCATTGTTTTCAAAACTGATTTACAAAGCTGTAATCGATTACCATAATCATGTAGTCAATTACCATTGTTTTAAAACGTTAGATTTCAAATTTCAAGAGTCACAACTAGTGATAAAACATTTTCAAATCATTTTAAACTTGTGTAATCGATTACACAATACTTGTAATCGATTACCAGTGTTTCTAAACGTTTTGATTTTCAAATTTAAACATGAAGATTCACATCTTTTGATGTGTAATCGATTATACTATAATGATAATCGATTACCAGTGACTGATTTCAAAAACTAAATTACCAAAAGTCACAATTCTTAAAGTGACTTATTTCTGAAGAGTTTTTCAAAAGTCACAACTTTTAAAAGGTGACTAGTTTTAAAGAAATTGCCAAAAGTCACAAACTTTAATTTGAGTCATCAAATGATTATAAATATGTGACCATGGCACGAATTTCATATACAACTAAGACCGATTCCTTTCATTCAAAAAGACTGATTTCATTCATTCATTTCTCTTCATCTTTCTAAGAGTTTTTGTTCAATACTTTCTCTTTCAAGAAAAGTTCATTGACAAAAAACTTGTGCTATTATTTTTCTTCATTTCCCTTCTTTCTCTTGTCAAAAGATTCAAAGGACTAACCGCCTAAGATATGGTGCTCTCGCGAATGATTTATTTTTCTTTGCAAAAAGCATGTTTGCCTTTTAGGTGGAAAAACCTGGTGGACCGTTCGGTCCTGCCAACAAACTTCTTTCGGAGCCCCATGAATGTTATTGCCTAGCACTGTTCATGCATCCTCCACCTTCGAGTCTGGAGCCCCGCGAAGTTATGCGTAGCGCTGTTCGCCAATTCTCCATTCTCCACTTTTTTCGGAGCCCCATGAATGTTATTGCCTAATGCTGTTCATGCATCCTCCACCTTCGAGTCTGGAGCCCCGCGAAGTTATGTGTAGCGCTGTTCGCCAATTCTCCATTCTCCACCTTTTTCGGAGCCCCATGAATGTTATTGCCTAGCGCTGTTCATGCATCCTCCACCTTCGAGTCTGAAGCCCCGCGAAGTTATGCGTAGCGCTGTTCGCCAATTCTCCATTCTCCACCTTTTTCGGAGCCCCATGAATGTTATTGCCTAGCGCTGTTCATGCATCCTCCACTTTCGAGTCTAGAGCCCCGCGAAGTTATGCGTAGCGCTGTTCGCCAATTCTCCATTCTCCACTTTTTTCGGAGCCCCATGAATGTTATTGCCTAGCGCTGTTCATGCATCCTCCACCATCGAGTCTGGAGTCCTGCGAAGTTATGTGTAGTGCTGTTCGCCAATTCTCCATTCTCCACTTTTTTCGGGGCCCCATGAATGTTATTGCCTAGCGCTGTTCATGCATCCTCCACCATCGAGTCTGGAGCCCCGCGAAGTTATGCGTAGCACTGTTCGCCAATTCTCGATTCTCCACTTTTTTCGGAGCCCCATCAATGTTATTCCCTAGCGCTGTTCATGCATCCAACACCATCGATTCTGGAGCCCCGCGAAGTTATGCGTAGCACTGTTCGCCAATTCTCCATTCTCCACTTTTTTTGGAGCCCCATGAATGTTATTGGCTAGCGCTGTTCATGTATCCTCCACCATCGAGTCTGGAGCCCCGCGAAGTTATGTTTAGCGTTATTCGCCAATTCTCCGTTCTCCACTTTTTTCAGAGCCCCATGAATGTTATTGCCTAGCGCTATTCATGCATCCTCCACCTTCGAGTCTGGATCCCCGCGAAGTTATGCGTAGCGCTGTTTGCCAATTCTCCATTCTCCACTTTTTTTCGGAGCCCCATGAATGTTATTGCCTAGCGCTGTTCATGCATCCTCCACCTTCGAGTTTGGAGCCCCGCAAAGTTATGCGTAGTGCTGTTCGCCAATTCTCCATTCTCCACTTTTTTCGGAGACCCATGAATGTTATTGCCTAGCACTGTTCATGCATCCTCCACCTTCGAGTCTTGAGCCCCGCGAAGTTATGCGTAGCGCTGTTCGCCAATTCTCCATTCTCCACTTTTTTCGGAGCCCCATGAATGTTATTGCCTAGCGCTGTTCATGCATCTTCCACCTTCGAGTCTGGAGCCCCGCGAAGTTATGCGTAGCGCTGTTCGCCAATTCTCCATTCTCCACCTTTTTCGGAGCCCCATGAATGTTATTGCCTAGCGCTGTTCATGCATCCTCCACCATCGAGTCTGGAGTCCCGCGAAGTTATGTGTAGTGCTGTTCGCCAATTCTCCATTCTCCACTTTTTTCGGGGCCCCATGAATGTTATTGCCTAGCGCTGTTCATGCATCCTCCACCATCGAGTCTGGAGCCCCTCGAAGTTATGCGTAGCACTGTTCGCCAATTCTCGATTCTCCACTTTTTTCGGAGCCCCATCAATGTTATTCCCTAGCGCTGTTCATGCATCCAACACCATCGAGTCTGGAGCCCCGCGAAGTTATGCGTAGCGCTGTTCGCCAATTCTCCATTCTCCACTTTTTTTGGAGCCCCATGAATGTTATTGGCTTGCGCTGTTCATGCATCCTCCACCATCGAGTCTGGAGCCCCGCGAAGTTATGTTTAGCGTTATTCGCCAATTCTCCATTCTCCACTTTTTTCAGAGCCCCATGAATGTTATTGCCTAGCGCTATTCATGCATCCTCCACCTTCGAGTCTGGATCCCCGCGAAGTTATGCCTTGCGCTGTTCGCCAATTCTCCATTCTCCACTTTTTTCGGAGCCCCATCAATGTTATTCCCTAGCGCTGTTCATGCATCCAACACCATCGAGTCTGGAGCCCCGCGAAGTTATGCGTAGCACTGTTCGCCAATTCTCCATTCTCCACTTTTTTTGGAGCCCCATGAATGTTATTGGCTAGCGCTGTTCATGTATCCTCCACCATCGAGTCTGGAGCCCCGCGAAGTTATGTTGAGCGTTATTCGCCAATTCTCCGTTCTCCACTTTTTTCAGAGCCCCATGAATGTTATTGCCTAGCGCTATTCATGCATCCTCCACCTTCGAGTCTGGATCCCCGCGAAGTTATGCGTAGCGCTGTTCGCCAATTCTCCATTCTCCACTTTTTTTCGGAGCCCCATGAATGTTATTGCCTAGCGCTGTTCGCCAATCCTCCATTCTCCACTTTTTTCGGAGACCCATGAATGTTATTGCCTAGCGCTGTTCATGCATCCTCCACCTTCGAGTCTGGAGCCTCGCGATGTTTTTGCGTAGCGCTGTTCGCCAATTCTCCATTCTCAATCTTTTTTGGAGACTCATGAATTCATTGCCTAGCGTTGTTCATATGTCCTCCGTTATCAAGCGTGGAGCCTCCGGTGACTGGGAAATATGTTTTTGTTATTTTCCGGATCGGTTCCTTCGCCAAACATGTGTACATGTGTATATGTATATTATATTTGTTGTTCTTGTTGTTGTTTGTATTTTGTTTTGTGTTGTGCAGAGAAAAAGAAAAAAGAAGGAGTAGAGACGAGAGTCGTCATGAACTAATCACGGAAAGGGCAGGACGGACAAAATCAGTGTCTTATCTTTGCTTTCCTCTTATCTCCGATGAGAGGTAAGTAAAGAGGGGCAACTGTCATACCCTAATTTCGTCCGGGGATTATTATGTGATGATATACAACCTTTGATTAGCCGCTTCGAGATACTTGGCACCCATTGTTGAACAATATGTGAAGTCCCGAGACGTGCCGAAAATCAAAAGAAAGCAGGCTTACGCGATCCGTGAAAATTCCGTAATGTGACGGAAATCGAAAGGAGGTGGTTTTCGCAATCCGTGAGTTTTCGTAACTACTTCGAAAGCTAAAAAAGAGTAAATACATAATCCGTAAGGATTTGTAACCTTACGGAAAGAAAATAAGTATCGTTACGAAATTCGTAAAGTTTCGTAACGTTACGGAAAAAGAATTACCAAAAAAGGTAAAGGGAGGTGCATTTAGTAAAAAGGGGGGTACAAATAGCAATCAGGCCCACTTGGGCCTTCCAGATTCTTCCTCCAGAAGGCTGTTGCTTCTGGAGGAAGCAACCTTGCTCGCCTGGGCGAGCTGAGCTTGCCTGGGTGAGCTGGGTGGCAAGCTCCTCCCCTATTTGGCTATAAATAGGGGGAGGAATGAAGGGAGAAGGGGTTCAGCCTTCTTGGCACTTCTTATTCTCTCGAAATTGCTGAGGAAAATTTTTTCCGTGAAGAAAATCCTAGCCGATGCGCTTCTGTAACGTTTCCGTGAGTAATTACGCGAAGATTTTCAAACGTTCTTCAACATTCATCGTCCGTTCTTCGTTTTCTTCAGTCTTCAACGGGTAAGTACCTCAAACCGAGCTTTTCAATTCATTCTATGTACCCGTGGTAGTCCACATTTTGTTTCATGTATTTTTATTCTCGTTTTCATTTACTTTCCGTACCCCCTTTTGACGTGCTTCAGTCATTTATTTAAGCCGTTTCTCGCCTAATCTAAAAATAAAATAAATTTCCACCGATCATTTGAATTGTATCATCCGTTAATTTCGGTTAAAATGAATTCCGACCGTTCGGTCGTGCCGTAACCACGTTGGAAATCAAAAAAGAGGTAAAATAATAATATAATAATAAAAAAATACCTTTTAATAAAATAAAGCGAAAAATCAATCGGACGTTTTCTCTTTGGGATTTCTCATTCTTAATCGAATTGACTAATAACTAAAGTGAAACTAAGGCTAAAATCAACTCGCCTAGTCAAGCTCGTCCACAAAAAAGGTGACCAAATAGGGTCTGAAAGTTTATCATTTCAATTTTCCTTATCAAGTAAATGAATCATTTTTAAGGTCCAACGCCTTAAAATGATCACCTTTCAAGTAAAAAGAATCACTTGATTCACTCTTAAGAAATAACTACGTAGGTCTGATTTCCTCTTCGATGGAGGGTACGTAGGAGAAAAAGCCCTGCTTTTGTCGACCTCAAAAAATAAAAAGAAATAAAGGTAAGATAACACAATTTCACAATTCTAAAAAATAGGTTGTTGTCCTTTGAGACAAACGTGAGAGGTGCTAATACCTTCGTCAAACGTAAATACAACTCCCGAACTTAGAATTTTCATTTTGACCGGTATCCTTCGGTTTTTCCGACGTTTCCCACAAATAAACGTTGGTGGCGACTCCACGCATCTTTCCTCCTTTGGAAAGCGCACCCGTGAGCCTCGCCTCGCTCGCCCGCAAAAGGGCATGTTGCGACACTCAAGAGAAAACAACGCTGGAGACTTAGTCTTCCATTAATCAGTAGAAAATGAAATTGTAGATTGAAGCAAAAACAAAATTGCAAATTGAAGCAGAAAACGAATTTTATTGCTACGTGAATTGTATGCATGAACAGTAAAAACTGGAATTGCAAAACCTAAAATTATTCTCCCCTCTCAACGAAAAACTCCAGAAACTAAAACCTTGGTGCTATTATATAGCTTCTCGGTCCCAAAGCTTACAAATCTGTTTTAAGTCCAAGCCCATAAATAAAATAAAATCTGGACAAGATAAGATTTGATAAAATAAAATCTAGATAAAATAAAGTCTAGATAAGATAAGATAAGATTGGATGAAATAATATCTAAATGAGATAAAATCTGGATAAGATAAGATTTGATAAAATAAAATTGTCTGCTCTCTTCAAGTCCAAGCCCAATTCCAAATTCAAGCCTAATTGCTTATAATTCTCCTGAAATTAAATTAAAAACACAAAATTAGCCCAATAGGCCCAAATGATAAAACTGCATAATTAATTTGACAATTAAGGCTAATCCGTAATTAAAATGGTGACAAAAAGGGTTAAGAAATAGGAGAAAATAATGACACATCAAATCCCCCCACACTTAGCCTTTTGCACTCCTAGGAAAAATCAAAATGCAAAGTAAGAAACAAATCCATAGACATTAAAGAGAAACAAACAAATACAAAAACAATTACATATTTCTCAATGAATCTCAAGGAATGAATGGAATGGGCAACATCTAACATGCAAAGAGTTAAAGAATCAAGACAATCATGAAAATCATCCAAGCATCTCAAACATGGCAAGATAGTCAATCAGCTCAACAATGAAAAGTGATAAAGCCTCACAAGATATGCACTCTATCTCTCAAGTGTCTAGGCTACTGTTTACTCTCAGAGCACCCATGAAAACAAACACCACATAAACTTGGCAAGACTCTAAAATTGACAACCACATCACAAACACTTGCACATGAGGATCAAAAGGTCTTTTAAGGTTGTAATGGGGCCAAGGACAAGGTAGAGGAAAGTATGGGATAGTAGCTAAAACCCAAAGGAATAGAGGAGCAATGGGTAATAAGTGGGAAGTATGAAAAAGTAGTAAACCCCAAAACCAAAATTACAAATTAAGCTTTACAAAGTAAACCCAAAACAAAATCAACCAAGTCCTTAAACCAATCCAAGTCTTCAAACCAAGACCTCATTTATTCAACTTCATTCTTTTTCTATTTTTTTTTAATTTTTTTTTTGAACGTGAACAGTAGCAATTGAAAGCATTTGAAAAATAAAGCAACAATTAGGCAATATATGTATATACATCAAGCATGGCCAAAATACATCATCAAGCATGGCCAACAAAAACATATCATCCAATGAAACATACCCTCCGCCCCTCACACTTATTCCCAAAACAATTCCAAAGCTCCAAAATTCCTTAAGGGTAGGTTGAAATCATGGTTTTTCACTTAAGGCTTGTAATGAGCTTCAAAACACAGAAAGGGGAACATAGGCTCAAAGGGGCTATCAAAGGAATTAATTCAAGGTAGACTCATTTGGCTAGAGGCTTATAAGAACAAAATGCCTAAATCATCTCCCAACATGCATGTGAAGCAAGAAGTATCAACAAGAGTCAAGCCAAGGTTATTGTGCAAGCAATCAATGGGGCAAAACACACCGAATAAAATAAATGATGATGGCTCAAATTCTCACCAAGGGTAAATCTATCACTTTCAATTTGAACTTTCAAAACTAACTTTACATGTAGAGAAAAACAAGGGTTTCAATTCACAAAATGCCAAGAAACTCTTATTTCAAAAACAATTACCCATTACCTGTACATAACCTATAATTCAAAGAGAAACATGCAATGTTGTACACAAAACATAAAACCAAAATAACAAAATTAACCTAGAAAACCCAACAAAATCAACAAAATTGAAGAACAATCTCCCCCCCCCCCCCCACACTTAAACAACACATTGTCCTCAATGTAGCACAATCATAAGATCAAGAACAATCAAAACAATCAATAAATTTGGACAAGTGCAATAAAAGTCAAGAAGGAGACATAAAAAGAAAACTCCCTAAGTCATGGCGGAAGAGAAGTAGGGTAAAGTAAGGAGGTCTCTTCCACCACTACATCCACTAAGCAGGGATTTGTGAGGAATGGTTTCAGCCGGTGTCCATTGACCTTGAAGCTCTTATCTGTGGATTCACTTTTGATCTCAACTGTACCATAAGGAAAAACATTAGTCACCACAAAAGGATCAATCCACTTTGACCTCAACTTACCACTCATGAGTTCGAGCCTAGAGTTATACAATAAAACTTTTTGTCCAACCACGAAGTCCTTCTTAGCTATCAAGCTGTCATGGGACTTCTTGGTGAAGCCTTGTAGAATTTGGAATTCTCATAGGCTTCTAACCGGATCTCATCTAGCTCACTTAGTTTCAACTTCCTTTCCTCTCCAGCCAGATCAATAGAGAAGTTGTAGGTCTTTACAGCCCAGTAGGCTTTGTGCTCTATCTCTACAGGAAGATGGCATGCCTTGCCAAAGACAACCGGATAAGGAGACATTCCTATGGGTGCTTTGTAGACAGTCCTATGCGCCCAAAGAGCATCATCTAGCCTGGTGCTCCAATCCTTTCTATTCGGCTGCACAATCTTCTCTAAGATCCTTTTTATCTCCCTGTTTGAAATCTCAGCCTGCCCATTAGTTTGGAGGTGGTAAGGTGTGGAAATTCTGTGCATGACCCCATACTTTTTTAGCAAGGCATACATGGATCTGTTACAAAAATGGGTGCCTTGATCACTAACAATGGCTCTAGGGACTCCAAACCTGCAAAACATATTAGATCTAACAAAATCCACAACAACCTTAGCATCGTTAGTTCTGGTGGGTTTGGCTTCCACCCATTTTGAAACATAATCAACAACAAGGAGAATATAAACAAAACCAAAAGAGACAGGGAAATGCCCCATAAAATCTATACCCCAAACATCAAACACCTCACAGAATAACATAGGTTGTTGAGGCATTTGCTATCTCCATGAAAGTGAGCCACTTGCTCTCTGACAAGGCTGACAAGTGCTACAGATTCTCCACGCATCCTTGAAGATGGTGGGCCAATAAAAACCACAATCAAGCACCTTGCGAGCTGTCCTCTGTATGCCAAGATGGCCACCTGGTGCGGAAGAATGACATAATTGCAGGACCGAGTCAATCTCATGGTCTGGAATGCATCTCCTAATAACCTAGTCATTGCACAACTTCCAAAAATAGGGGTCATCCCAAATATAATGCTTAGCATTGCTTTTAATTTTATCAGTTCGAGCTTTAGATGCTAAGGGAGGAAAAACAAAAGCAACCAAATAATTCACAATATTAGCAAACCAAGGAGTGGGGAAGGAATCAAAAATCTTATACAAAATGTACAAATGGTCATCCAGAAAATCATCCTGAATAGGTGAGTCCTCAGACGCACGCTCAATCCTACTCAGGTGGTCAGCCACGAGGTTCTGTGCACTGCTCCGATCACGGATCTCCAAATCAAACTCTTGGATCCAAAGCATCCACCTGATCAATCTAGGCTTTGATTCAACCTTCTTTAACAATTACTTCAGAGCTACATGTCAGTATAAACAATAACACGAGTACCAAGCAAATATGAATGACATTTCTCAAGAGCAAAAACTATCACTAATAGCTTCTTCTCTGTGGTAGTGTAATTTGCTTGAGCAGCATCCAAAGTTCTGGAAGCGTAGTAGATCACCCGAGGCAGCTTATCAATCTTTTGAGCAAGGACAACCCTTAATGCGTAATTGGATGCATCGCACATTAGATCAAATGGGGCTGTCCAATCAGGTGCCTGAATGATAGGGGTGGTAGTCACCGCATGCTTGAGGCAATCAAAAGCCTCTTTGCATCAGTCATCAAAATCAAACTCCACCTCCTTTTGCAGCAGATTGGATAGTGGAAGGGTCACTTTGATAAAATCCTTGATAAAGCGCCTATAAACCCTGCATGACCAAGAAAAGAACGAACCTCTCACACGCAAGAGGGGTAAGGCAATTGTGAAATAACATCTATTTTTGTAGGGTCTACCTCTATGCCCCTATTCGAAATTATATGCCCTAAAACTCTACCTTGTTCTACCATGAAGTGACATTTTTCAAAATTCAGCACAAGGTTAGTTTCAATGCATCTATTAAGAACTCTATCCAGACTATCCAAACATGTATCAAAAGAGGATCCATAAACAGTAAAATCATCCATGAACACCTCTATGCAACTCTCTAAAAAATCACTAAAAATGCTAAGCATACACCACTGGAAGGTACCAGGGGCATTGCATAGGCCAAAGGGCATCCTCCTATAGGCAAAAGTGTCAAAGGGACAGGTGAATGCGGTCTTTTCTTGATCCTAAGGAGCAATATGAATTTGTAAATAACCAGAAAAACCATCAAGAAAATAGTAATGAGACTTACCTGCCAAGCGCTCAAGCATTAGATCAATGAATGGCAGAGGAAAATGATCATTTCTGTTTACCTGGTTTAGCCTCCTATAATCAATGTAGACTCGCCAGCTGTTCTGCACTCTTGTGGGGATAAGCTCATCCTTTTCATTCTTAATCACTGTGAGGCCTGTCTTCTTAGGAACCACTTGGACTTGACTCACCCATTGGCTGTCAGAAATGGGGTAGATGATTCCATCTTGTAAGAGCTTGGTCACTTCCTTTTTCACCACATCTAGAATGACAGGGTTGAGTCGCCGCTGTGGCAGCCTCACTGGCTTAGCTCCATCCTTTAAAAGTATCCTATGCATGCAGGTAGATGGGCTAATACCAGGAATGCCTGCTAAAGTCCATCTAATGGATTTCTTGTGCTTCTTGAGAACTAGCAACAACTTCTCCTCTTCCTCAGCAGCAAGGGAGGCAGAGATGATCACTGGAATTTTTTCCTTGTCCTCCAAGTAAGCATATTTGAGGGTTGCTGCTAAGGGCTTCAACTCTGATGCGGGTGGTGGCTGAACAATGGGAGGAACCAGGGTAGGAGAAGAAGAAGGTTCCTCAGCCTGTACCTCATAAAGTAAGTTAGAAGTATATGTACTTCCTGCAACATGGTTAGTGCATTCTGACTCTAAAAAATCAACATCAAGAGCTAAAACACCCAGAAAATCAGAACCAGACTCAAATTTAGATTCATTCTCAGCATAAAAATCGGATACAGGATGAAATTTAAACTCAGATTCAGATTCAATACATAAGGAATGACAAGTATGCAGATCATATAAAAATGGAAGTTTCCTACCATGAAAAACATAATCAAAATCAAACGTATAATCATCAACAATCTGATCAATTATCTCAGCACGAAAAATAGAATGATCCTCAGATGGATGTTTCATGGCATCAAGAATGTTAAAATGAACAACAATATCACCAAATTCCATAGACAATGTACCAGCATAAACATCTATCTTGGTTCGGGCTGTTTTCATAAATGGCCTGCCTAAAATAATTGGAACTGAACCATGGGAAAATGCCTCTTCCATATTAAGATCATAAAAATCAACAGGAAAAATAAGTTCACCAACCCGAACCAGCACATCCTCTATGAAACCTGCAGGGTAAGAAACACTTCTATTTGTCAAATGAATCACCACATCTGTAGATTGCAAAGGTCCAAGAGATAAAGAATTGAAAATGGACAGAGGCATGACACTAACTGATGCTCCTAGATCTAGCATGGCATTCTCAAATTTATTGTTCCCAATAATGCAAGGTATACAGAAAGTACTTAGGTCCTTACATTTCTCAGGAATGTGAGGAACAGATTTACCTATCAATGCTGACACATTTCTGCCCATGCTAATCCTTTCATTGCCTTTGAGCTTTCTTTTGTAGGTGCACAACTCCTTTAGAAACTTGGCATATCTTGGAATCTGCTTGATGGAATCTAGCAGAGGTATGTTCACCTCTACTTTCCTGAAGGTCTCCAAGATCTCCTTTGTTAGTGCTTAGCTCTACTGAGTTTTAAAAGATTGGCTAAGATTTTGTTAAAACATAAGCACTTAGACAATGAAGGAAAGCTGGAGTTGCTGCACATGATGTCCAACCTTATGTCAAGGAATAAGATCGGGCTGCACAATGCACAAGGCAAGATAAAGTGTCAAGTGAAGAATTGAAGCTGCAGGATCCACGATGTCGGATACAATGTCCAGGACATCCTGCCCGAAAATACTGGAGTTGCTGCACAATGCACAAGGCAAGATAAAAGAATTGAAGCTACAGGATCCACGATGTCGGATACGATGTCCAGGACATCTTGCCCGAAAATACTGGACACATAAATCTGTTATATCTTTAACAGATTATTGTGCAGTTAGCAACAGATTAGACGATCTATCTTTAGGAACGAATTAAAAGATAATTAAAGTTCGAATTACAAACTAGAAGAGTTCGTTCAGGGATTAAAGATTAAAGATAAAAACTAAAAGATCAAACTGTATCTTTTAGTTCTTTAAGTGCAGATTTTTCAGGAGAATGATAGATCTCCTCCAGCACAAGTTGTTGCAGCCCAGATACGCACACTGCTATATAAACATGAAGGCTGCACGGGGTTAAGGACCAAGTCCGGGATTGAAGAGTTATTTTGTGAGTTTTGGGACTTGAGTGTTTTGTGAGCCACCTTGATGTTATCCTAACATCAAGTGTTGGACCTGAGTGTGTAGAGTTGATCTCTATAGTTTGTGTAGAGTTGATCTCTTTTGTTCAGAGAGCAATCTCTGGTGTGTCTTTGATTTATTTGTAAACACGGGAGAGTGATTGAGAGGGAGTGAGAGGGGTTCTCATATCTAAGAGTGGCTCTTAGGTAGAGATTGCACGGGTAGTGGTTAGGTGAGAAGGTTGTAAACAGTGGCTGTTAGATCTTCGAACTAACACTATTTTAGTGGATTTCCTCCCTGGCTTGGTAGCCCCCAGATGTAGGTGACGTTGCACCGAACTGGGTTAACAATTCTCTTGTGTTATTTACCTGTTTAATCTGTTCATACTCTCAAATATAATCTGCATGTTCTGAAGCGTGATGTCGTGACATCCTGTACGACATCTGGCATTGGTATCAGAATTTCAATTGGTATCAGAGCGGGCACTCGAAATCACTGAGTGAGATCTAGGGAGATAAATTCTGATGAACATGGAGAAAGAAGGAGGACCAGTGAACAGACCACCAATTCTGGATGGAACCAACTATGAATACTGGAAAGCAAGGATGGTGGCCTTCCTCAAATCACTGGATAGCAGAACCTGGAAAGCTGTCATCAAAGGCTGGGAACATCCCAAGATGCTGGACACAGAAGGAAAGCCCACTAATGAATTGAAGCCAGAAGAAGACTGGACAAAAGAAGAAGACGAATTGGCACTTGGAAACTCCAAAGCTTTGAATGCTCTATTCAATGGAGTTGACAAGAATATCTTCAGACTGATCAACACATGCACAGTGGCCAAGGATGCATGGGAGATCCTGAAAACCACTCATGAAGGAACCTCCAAAGTGAAGATGTCCAGATTGCAACTATTGGCCACAAAATTCGAAAATTTGAAGATGAAGGAGGAAGAGTGTATTCATGACTTCCACATGAACATTCTTGAAATTGCCAATGCTTGCACTGCCTTGGGAGAAAGAATGACAGATGAAAAGCTGGTGAGAAAGATCCTCAGATCTTTGCCTAAGAGATTTGACATGAAAGTCACTGCAATAGAGGAGGCCCAAGACATTTGCAACATGAGAGTAGATGAACTCATTGGTTCCCTTCAAACCTTTGAGCTAGGACTCTCGGATAGGACTGAAAAGAAGAGCAAGAATCTGGCGTTCGTGTCCAATGATGAAGGAGAAGAAGATGAGTATGACCTGGATACTGATGAAGGTCTGACTAACGCAGTTGTGCTCCTTGGAAAACAGTTCAACAAAGTGATGAACAGAATGGACAGGAGGCAGAAACCACATGTCCGGAACATCCCTTTCGACATCAGGAAAGGTAGTGAATACCAGAAAAGGTCAGATGAAAAGCCCAGTCACAGCAAAGGAGTTCAATGCCATGGGTGTGAAGGCTATGGACACATCAAAGCTGAATGTCCCACTCATCTCAAGAAGCAGAGGAAAGGACTTTCTGTATGTCGGTCTGATGATACAGAGAGTGAACAAGAAAGTGATTCTGACAGAGATGTGAATGCACTCACTGGGAGATTTGAATCTGCTGAAGATTCAAGTGATACAGACAGTGAAATCACGTTTGATGAGCTTGCTACATCCTATAGAGAACTATGCATCAAAAGTGAGAAGATTCTTCAGCAAGAAGCACAACTGAAGAAGGTCATTGCAAATCTGGAGGCTGAGAAGGAGGCACATGAAGAGGAGATCTCTGAGCTTAAAGGAGAAGTTGGTTTTCTAAACTCTAAACTGGAAAACATGACAAAATCAATAAAGATGCTGAATAAAGGCTCAGATACGCTTGATGAGGTGCTACAGCTTGGAAAGAATATTGGAAACCAGAGAGGACTTGGATTTAATCATAAATCTGCTGGCAGAACAACCATGACAGAATTTGTTCTTGCCAAAAACAGCACTGGAGCCACGATGTCACAACATCGGTCTCGACATCATGGAACGCAGCAGAAAAGGAGCAAAAGAAAGAAGTGGAGGTGTCACTACTGTGGCAAGTATGGTCACATAAAGCCCTTTTGCTATCATTTACATGGCCATCCACATCATGGAACTCAAAGAAGCAGCAGTGAAAGGAAGATGATGTGGGTTCCAAAACACAAGACTGTTAGTCTTGTTGTTCATACTTCACTTAGAGCATCAGCTAAGGAAGATTGGTACCTGGATAGCGGCTGTTCCAGACACATGACAGGAGTTAAAGAATTCCTGGTGAACATTGAACCTTGCTCCACTAGCTATGTGACATTTGGAGATGGCTCTAAAGGAAAGATCACTGGAATGGGAAAGCTAGTCCATGAAGGACTTCCTAGTCTGAACAAAGTACTGCTGGTGAAGGGACTGACTGCGAACTTGATCAGCATCAGTCAGTTGTGTGATGAAGGACTCAATGTAAACTTCACAAAGTCAGAATGCTTGGTGACAAATGAGAAGAGTGAAGTCCTAATGAAGGGCAGCAGATCAAAGGACAACTGTTACCTATGGACACCTCAAGAAACCAGTTACTCCTCCACATGTCTAGTCTCCAAAGAAGATGAAGTCAATATATGGCATCAAAGATTTGGTCATCTGCACTTAAGAGGCATGAAGAAAATCATTGACAAAGGTGCTGTTAGAGGCATTCCCAATCTGAAAATAGAAGAAGGCAGAATCTGTGGTGAATGTCAGATTGGAAAGCAAGTCAAGATGTCCCACCAGAAGCTTCAACATCAGACCACTTCCAGGGTGCTGGAACTACTTCACATGGACTTGATGGGGCCTATGCAAGTTGAAAGCCTTGGAGGAAAAAGGTATGCCTATGTTGTTGTGGATGATTTCTCCAGATTTACCTGGGTCAACTTTATCAGAGAGAAATCAGACACCTTTGAAGTATTCAAGGAGTTGAGTCTAAGACTTCAAAGAGAAAAAGACTGTGCCATCAAGAGAATCAGGAGTGACCATGGCAGAGAATTTGAAAACAGCAAGTTTACTGAATTCTGCACATCTGAAGGCATCACTCATGAGTTCTCTGCAGCCATTACACCACAACAAAATGGCATAGTTGAAAGGAAAAACAGGACCTTGCAAGAAGCTGCTAGGGTCATGCTTCATGCCAAAGAACTTCCCTATAATCTCTGGGCTGAAGCCATGAACACAGCATGCTACATCCACAACAGAGTCACACTTAGAAGAGCGACTCCAACCACACTGTATGAAATCTGGAAATGGAGGAAGCCAACTGTCAAGCACTTCCACATCTTTGGAAGTCCATGTTACATTTTGGCAGATAGAGAGCAAAGGAGAAAGATGGATCCCAAGAGTGATGCAGGGATATTCTTGGGATACTCTACAAACAGCAGAGCATATAGAGTATTCAATTCCAGAACCAGAACTGTGATGGAATCCATCAATGTGGTTGTTGATGATCTAACTCCAGCAAGAAAGAAGGATGTCGAAGAAGATGTCAGAACATCGGGTGACAATGTAGCAGATACAGCTAAAAGTGCAGAAAATGCAGAAAACTCTGATTCTGCTACAGATGAACCAAACATCAACCAACCTGACAAGAGACCCTCCATTAGAATCCAGAAGATGCACCCCAAGGAGCTGATTATAGGAGATCCAAACAGAGGGGTCACTACAAGATCAAGGGAGATTGAGATTGTCTCCAATTCATGCTTTGTCTCCAAAATTGAGCCCAAGAATGTGAAAGAGGCACTGACTGATGAGTTCTGGATCAATGCTATGCAAGAAGAATTGGAGCAATTCAAAAGGAATGAAGTCTGGGAGCTAGTTCCTAGACCCGAGGGAACTAATGTGATTGGCACCAAGTGGATCTTCAAGAACAAAACCAATGAAGAAGGTGTTATAACCAGAAACAAGGCCAGACTTGTTGCTCAAGGCTACACTCAGATTGAAGGTGTAGACTTTGATGAAACTTTTGCCCCAGTTGCTAGACTTGAGTCCATCAGATTGTTACTTGGTGTAGCGTGCATCCTCAAATTCAAGCTGTACCAGATGGATGTGAAGAGCGCGTTTCTGAATGGATACCTGAATGAAGAAGCCTATGTGGAGCAGCCAAAGGGATTTGTAGATCCAACTCATCCAGATCATGTATACAGGCTCAAGAAGGCTCTCTATGGATTGAAGCAAGCTCCAAGAGCTTGGTATGAAAGGCTAACAGAGTTCCTTACTCAGCAAGGGTATAGGAAGGGAGGAATTGACAAGACTCTCTTTGTCAAACAAGATGCTGATAACTTGATGATAGCACAGATATATGTTGATGACATTGTGTTTGGAGGGATGTCGAATGAGATGCTTCGACATTTTGTCCAACAGATGCAATCTGAATTCGAGATGAGTCTTGTTGGAGAGCTGACTTATTTTCTGGGACTCCAAGTGAAGCAGATGGAAGACTCCATATTCCTCTCACAAAGCAAGTATGCAAAGAACATTGTCAAGAAGTTTGGGATGGAAAATGCCAGCCATAAAAGAACACCTGCACCTACTCACTTGAAGCTGTCAAAAGATGAAGCTGGGACCAGTGTTGATCAAAGTCTGTACAGAAGCATGATTGGGAGCTTACTATATTTAACAGCTAGCAGACCCGACATCACCTATGCAGTAGGTGTTTGTGCAAGATATCAAGCCAATCCTAAGATAAGTCACTTGACTCAAGTAAAGAGAATTCTGAAATATGTAAATGGCACCAGTGACTATGGGATTATGTACTGTCATTGTTCAGATTCAATGTTGGTTGGGTATTGTGATGCTGATTGGGCTGGAAGTGCAGATGACAGAAAAAGCACTTCTGGTGGATGTTTCTATTTGGGAACCAATCTTATTTCATGGTTCAGCAAGAAGCAGAACTGTGTGTCCCTATCTACTGCAGAAGCAGAGTATATTGCAGCAGGAAGCAGCTGTTCACAACTAGTTTGGATGAAGCAGATGCTCAAGGAGTACAATGTCGAACAAGATGTCATGACATTGTACTGTGACAATTTGAGTGCTATTAATATTTCTAAAAATCCTGTTCAACACAGCAGAACCAAGCACATTGACATTAGACATCACTATATTAGAGAGCTTGTTGATGATAAAGTTATCACACTGGAGCATGTTGACACTGAGGAACAAATAGCAGATATTTTCACAAAGGCATTGGATGCAAAACAGTTTGAAAAACTGAGGGGCAAGCTGGGCATTTGTCTGCTAGAGGAATTATAGCAGCTACTGCTATCTGAACGTGCTCAAACGTCTCACTTAACATTAATAGCACGTTCACTACTGAGCCAAAACAAATTCGACCGTTGCTTCACACGTCCCTCTACATTCCTCATTCAAACTTATATTTTCGTGGTAATCTCGTTTTCAGCATTCCCCAACAGCTCTCAGAAATTTACGAAATCATTCCAAAGGCTCTGCACTTCCATGGCTACCTCACCAAAAGAAACTTCAGCTCCTGGTTCACCCTCTGTACCATCATCTCCATCATCCACCAAAGCACCATCAAACCAGGAACGACCTGAATTCAATATCCAGCCCATACAAATGATTCCTGGTTCAGCCCCTGTTCCTGAAAAACTGGTCCCCAAACGACAACAGGGTGTGAAGATTTCTGAAAACCCTAGCCTTGCAACAAGTCCCAGGGAAGTAGACACGGAGATGGACAAGAAGATCCGCAGTATTGTGAGTAGCATTTTGAAAAATGCTTCTGTCCCTGATGCTGATGAAGATGTTCCAACATCTTCCACCCCAAATGTTTCTGTGCCTGATGTTGATAAAGATGTTCCAACATCTTCCGCCCCAAATGCTGAAGTCCTCTCTTCATCCAGTAAAGAGGAATCAACAGAGGAAGATGATCAAGCCACAGAGGAGACCCCTGCACCAAGGGCACCAGAACCTGCTCCAGGTGACCTCATTGACCTGGAAGAAGTAGAATCTGATGAGGAACCCCTTGCCAACAAGTTGGCACCTGGCATCGCAGAAAGATTACAAAGCCGAAAGGGTAAAACCCCCATTAAGAGGTCTGGACGAATCAAAACTATGGCACAGAAGAAGAGCACTCCAATCACTCCTACCACATCCAGAAGGAGCAAAGTTGCAATCCCTTCCAAGAAGAGGAAAGAAATTTCCTCATCTGATTCTGATGATGATGTCGAACCAGATGTTCCCGACATCAAGAGGGCCAAGACATCAGGGAAAAAGGTGCCTGGAAATGTCCCTGATGCACCATTGGACAACATCTCTTTCCACTCCATTGGCAATGTTGAAAGGTGGAAATTTGTGTATCAACGCAGACTTGCCTTGGAAAGAGAACTGGGAAGAGATGCCTTGGATTGCAAGGAGATCATGGACCTCATCAAGGCTGCTGGACTGCTGAAAACAGTCACCAAGTTGGGAGATTGTTATGAAAGCCTAGTCAGGGAATTCATTGTCAACATTCCCTCTGACATAACAAACAGAAAGAGTGATGAGTATCAGAAAGTGTTTGTCAGAGGAAAGTGTGTTAGATTCTCCCCTGCTGTAATCAACAAATACCTGGGCAGACCAACAGATGGAGTGGTGGATATTACTGTCTCTGAGCATCAAATTGCCAAGGAAATCACTGCCAAACAGGTCCAGCATTGGCCAAAGAAAGGGAAGCTTTCTGCAGGGAAGCTAAGTGTGAAGAATGCAATCCTGCATAGGATTGGCGCTGCAAACTGGGTACCCACCAATCATACTTCCACTGTTGCCACAGGTTTGGGTAAATTTCTGTATGCTGTTGGAACCAAGTCCAAATTTAATTTTGGAAACTATATTTTTGATCAAGCTGTTAAGCATTCAGAATCTTTTGCTGTCAAATTACCCATTGCCTTCCCAACTGTATTGTGTGGCATTATGTTGAGTCAACATCCCAATATTTTAAACTACACTGACTCTGTGATGAAGAGAGAATCTCCTCTATCCCTGCATTACAAACTGTTTGAGGGGACACATGTCCCAGACATTGTCTCGACATCAGGGAAAGCTGCTGCTTCAGGTGCTGTGTCCAAGGATGCTTTGATTGCTGAACTCAAGGACACATGCAAGGTGCTGGAAGCAACCATCAAAGCCACCACAGAGAAGAAGATGGAGCTGGAACGCCTGATCAAAAGACTCTCAGACAGTGGCATTGATGATGGTGAAGCAGCTGAGGAAGATGGTGAAGCAGCTGAGGAAGAAGAAGAAGCAGCTGAGGAAGAGGAAGATGCAGCAGAGGATACTGAATCAGATGATGATGATTCTGAAGCCACCCCATGACCATCAGACCTTTATTTTTGCTTTTTACTCTTACTAGCTATAGGGGCATGTCCCTTTGAACAATGGTTTACTATTGGTCTGTAATATTTGCACCTTAAGTTCATGCATTCTACTTTTGTCAAATTCTGTCTAAAAAGGGGGAGTAATGGTATTATTATATGCATGATTAGTAGGATACTATGTGCATGATTTGTGATTTTGAGAAGTAGGATACGATGTATGCATGTATGCATGATTCATGATTTTGAGGGGGAGTTGTATGTATATGATTTTGAGGGGGAGACTGCTGCTGCTGATGATGACTGATGTCACATGAGATGTCTTGACATCCTGGAAAAGACTAGTAGCTGATAGAAGATGCTGCAGTGAACTGCTTTACAGCAGTAGGAGCATGGAGACAGGGGGAGCAGAAAGCTGATGTCACGTGAGATGTCCTGACATCCTGGAAACGACTTGCAACTTGCAGAATTTTGCTGTCGCCACTACAGATACCGCTGTGCTTGATTACTCTGATAATGAAAGTTGCTGATCCCACTTGCATAACTGCTCGTACCTGCTCAGGAAGTGTCTAAGTATGTTTTAGACAAAATTTGCCAAAGGGGGAGATTGTTAGTGCTTAGCTCTACTGAGTTTTAAAAGATTGGCTAAGATTTTGTTAAAACATAAGCACTTAGACAATGAAGGAAAGCTGGAGTTGCTGCACATGATGTCCAACCTTATGTCAAGGAATAAGATCGGGCTGCACAATGCACAAGGCAAGATAAAGTGTCAAGTGAAGAATTGAAGCTGCAGGATCCACGATGTCGGATACAATGTCCAGGACATCCTGCCCGAAAATACTGGAGTTGCTGCACAATGCACAAGGCAAGATAAAAGAATTGAAGCTGCAGGATCCACGATGTCGGATACGATGTCCAGGACATCTTGCCCGAAAATACTGGACACATAAATCTGTTATATCTTTAACAGATTATTGTGCAGTTAGCAACAGATTAGACGATCTATCTTTAGGAACGAATTAAAAGATAATTAAAGTTCGAATTACAAACTAGAAGAGTTCGTTCAGGGATTAAAGATTAAAGATAAAAACTAAAAGATCAAACTGTATCTTTTAGTTCTTTAAGTGCAGATTTTTCAGGAGAATGATAGATCTCCTCCAGCACAAGTTGTTGCAGCCCAGATACGCACACTGCTATATAAACATGAAGGCTGCACGGGGTTGAGGACCAAGTCCGGGATTGAAGAGTTATTTTGTGAGTTTTGGGACTTGAGTGTTTTGTGAGCCACCTTGATGTTATCCTAACATCAAGTGTTGGACCTGAGTGTGTAGAGTTGATCTCTATAGTTTGTGTAGAGTTGATCTCTTTTGTTCAGAGAGCAATCTCTAGTGTGTCTTTGATTTATTTGTAAACACGGGAGAGTGATTGAGAGGGAGTGAGAGGGGTTCTCATATCTAAGAGTGGCTCTTAGGTAGAGATTGCACGGGTAGTGGTTAGGTGAGAAGGTTGTAAACAGTGGCTGTTAGATCTTCGAACTAACACTATTTTAGTGGATTTCCTCCCTGGCTTGGTAGCCCCCAGATGTAGGTGACGTTGCACCGAACTGGGTTAACAATTCTCTTGTGTTATTTACCTGTTTAATCTGTTCATACTCTCAAATATAATCTGCATGTTCTGAAGCGTGATGTCGTGACATCCTGTACGACATCTGGCATTGGTATCAGAATTTCATCCTTTTTCGCTTCTTCCATTTTTTTGTTTGGAATTGCTCTAGGTGGGAATGGAAGAGGGATAGGCGGCTGTGGTAAGTCAGAATTACTAGAAGAAGGTCCACCTGCATGAAAATTTTTGTTATGAAGCTTTCTCTTTTGTGCAACTATCTCATCCTCTTTTTCAGGTGTAGGTGCTACTATTGTTGGGGGCTCTTGAATTTGGTTGCCAAACCTCAAGGTGATGGTACTCACATTTTTCGAATTTTGCACAGTTTGTGAAGGCAATTTGTCAGAATTTTGGGACTGAGCTTGATTCATCGGAGTAGCCATCTGCCCCATCTGATTTGTCAGACTCTGAATGGAGGCTCTTATCTCTTGCTGAAATTGCATATTCTGGATGGTCATTTGCCTCACTAACTCTTCTAAGGAAGGTTGAGGAGGAGCCTCAGTTGCTTGTTGTCTTTGTTGTGATTGCTGCTGCTGTTGCTGCATTGGAGGAGGAACATATGGCTTGCTTGGACTAGCAACATTCTGAAAAGGAGGGACATACTATTGTTGGCCATCTGCCCCATCTGATTTGTCAGACTCTGAATGGAGGCTCTTGTCTCTTGTTGAAATTGCATATTCTGGATGGTCATTTGTCTCACTAACTCTTCTAAGGAAGGTTGAGGAGGGGCCTAAGTTGTTTGTTGTCTTTGTTGTGACTGCTGCTGTGTTAGAGGAGGAACATATGGCTTGCTTGGACCAACAACATTCTGAAAAGGAGGGACAGGCTGTTATTGTTGTGGAGGACTTGTGATGAGAATCCTGAAACTGGTCAAATACAAGCTAAAGGCCCAATTGGAGAAGGACGAAGGCCCAAGTAGAGAAGGACAAAGCCCCCGAGTGGAGAAGGATGAAGGCCCAGAGGCAGAGACACTATCAAGACTATTAATTGTTGTTGAAGGCCCAGATTAATTTGAAGGCCCATAATAAATATGTTCTATTTTTTTATTTATAATTTTTTGGCCCAAACTGTTTTGAAGGCCTATGTCTATTTTTATCTTTTTCTTCAGATACACTATTGTCGCAACCTACCCTTTTGCGGGCGTGCGAGGCGAGGCTCACGGGTGCGTTTTCCAAAGGAGGAAAATGCACGGAGTCGCCACCAATGTTTATTTGTGGAAAACATCGGAAAAACCGAAGGAAACCGGTCGTAAAGAATATTCCAGATTCGGGAGTTGTATTTACGTTTGAGGAAGGTATTAGCACCTCTCACATTTGTCCCAAAGGACAACAACCTTAATTTAGAATTGTGTGAAATTGTGTATCTAAAATTTTATTTCTTTTTATTTTTTGAGGTCGACAAAAGCGGGGCTCTTGCTCCTACGTACCCTCCATCGAAGAGGAAATCAGACCTATGTAGTTCTTTCTTAAGGGTGAATCAAGCGATTCTTTTTACTTGGAAGGTGATCATTTTAAGGCGTTGGACCTTAAAAATTATCCATTTACTTGGTAAGAAAAACTGAGATATTGAACTTTCAAATCCTTTTTTAGTGATTTTTTGCGGACGAGCTTGACTTTGCGAGTTGATTTTAGCCTTAGTTTCACTTTAGTTATTAGTCAATTCAATTAAGAAAGAGGAATCCCAAAGAGAAATGTCCGATTGATTTTTTGCTTTATTTTACTAAGATATTTTTAGATTATTATATTATTATTTTACCTCGTTTTGGTTTCCAACGTAGTTACGGTGTGACCCAACGATCGGATTTCTTTTTAACAGAAATTAACAGATATTACAAATCAAATGATCGGTGGAAATTTATTTTATTTTTTGATTAGGCGAGAAAATGACTTAAGTAAATGACTAAAGCACGTCAAAAGGGGGTACGGAAAGTAAATGAAATGAGAATAAAAGTACACGAAACAAATGGGGACCACCACGGGTACATAGAATGAATTGAAAAGTTCGATTTCGGGTACTTACCGGTTGAAGACCGAAGAACAATGAAGAACGAACAGTGAATGACGAGAAACGGTTGAAAATCTTCGCGAAATTACCCACGAAAACGTTACGGAAGCGCCTCGGCTTGAATTTTCTTCACGGAAACAGTTTTCCTCAGCAATTTCAAGTGAATACGAAGTGCCAAGAAGGCTGAACCCTTTCCTTCTTCACTCCTCCCTCTATTTATAGCAAAATAGGGGAGGAGCTTGCCACCCAGCTCACCCAGGCGAGCCAGGTTGCTTCCTCCAGAAGCAATCGCCTTCTGGAGGAAGAATCTGGAAGGCCCTAGTGGGCCTAGTTGCTATTTGCAACCCCTTTTTACTAAATACACCCCCATTTGCTTTTTTGGTGATTCTTTTTCCGTAACGTTAGGAAACATTACGGATCATGTAATTACTCCTTTTTTAGCTTTTGAAAAGTTACGAAAACTCACGGATTGCGTAACAATACTTCCTTTTGATTTCCGGCACGTTACGGAATTTCACGGATTGCGTAACGACGCTTCCTTTTGATTTTCAGCATGCCTCGGAACTTCACATATTGTGCAACAAAGGGTGTCAAGTACCTCGAAGCGGTTAATCAAAAGTTGCATACCATCAAACAATAGTCCCCGGACGAAATTAGGGTATGATAGTTGCCCCTCTTAACTTACCTTTTATCGGAGATAAGAGGAAAGCAAAGATAAAACACTGATTTTGTCCGTCTTTGCCCCTTCCGTGATTAGTCTATGACGACTCCCATCTCTCCTTCTTCTTTCTCTGCACAACACAAAACAAACACCAACAACAAAAACACCAATAACATAATATAAATATATACACATGTTTGGCGAAGGAACCGATCGGGAAAATAACAAAAACCACATTTCCCAGTCACCGAAGGCTCCACGCTTGATGGTGGAGGACGCATGAACAATGCTAGGCAGTCAATTCATGGGCCTCCGAACAAGATTTGAGGGTGGAGGCTAGGCGAACAGCGCTAGGCAATCAATTCATGGGTCTCCGGATAAGATTTGAGGGTGGAGGATAGGCGAACAGCGCTAGGCAATCAATTCGCGGGGCTCCAGACTCGATGGTGGAGGACACATGAACAGCGCTAGGCAATCAATTCATGAGTCTCCGAATAAGATTTGAGGGTGGAGGATAGGCGAACAGCACTAGGCAATCAATTTACGGGGCTCCAGACTCGATGGTGGAGGACACATGAACAGCGCTAGGCAATCAATTCATGGGTCTCCGAATAAGATTTGAGGGTGGAGGATAGGCGAACAGTGCTAGGCAATCAATTCGCGAGGCTCCAGACTCGATGGTGGAGGACACATGAACAGCGCTAGGGAATCAATTCATGGGTCTCCGAATAAGATTTGAGGGTGGAACCGAATGGTCCACCGGGTTCTTTCACCTAAAAAAAGGCAAACATGCTTTTTGCAAAGAAAAGTAAATCATTCGCGAGAGCACCATATCTTAGAGAAACAATATACCCATGCCAAAGGTAATTTTCCTTGTAACCGAAAATGAAGGGCAGGATGTCAACATTCAGCTTTTAAATGAACATTCAGGGGAAACATCAGGTCAAACTGAAACTGGGAACAAAATCACTCATAGTGTATAAAAACTCACACAGGCAAGTGTTTTACCCTAATCCCAAACCATAACTGCACCATGACTTTATTTTGCACATGTTTTCCTATCGAACCAAAAGATCACATGCACGATCACGGATCAATAGGATTTTCTCGAAGGTAGTGTTTTGGAGATGAAGCTAGGTGTTTCGGTCTTTTCTACTTTGTTTAGGTGGGATGGGATATCGCCAATCGAGAATGACTTTGAATGGCAATCCCAAAGGAAGAACCACTTAAAAATGGGTTTTCCTTTGCCGACAATCATTTACCTCGCTGAAAACTTATTTGGTCCGAAGATCTCCTGTCCTCTCTTTCTTTTTTTGATCGGGAATTATTCTGTTTTCCTCCAATCTTTTCCTTTTTACTTTATTCTGATCTTTGATCGGGAATCCTTCTTTTCCTTTCTTTTCATTTCTTCCTTTTCTTTCTTTTCATTTCTCCCTTTCCATTTCTTTCTTTGGGAATTCGGGTCTTAGCATTCGTTATTTGCTCTCCCTCGAGGAGATTCTGCTGTCCTTTTCTTCGGGGGAAAGGATGAGGATTTTTTTTTCATAGGCCAAGGTTCAAAATAGCCTAAGGTTGTGTCTCAACATGGTCTTTTCATCGTGGGAGCCCGATCTTGATATTTGGGGCAAAACAAATTCGTGTGTCAAGGTATCGGTCTCGGGTTGAATTTCCATATTATTTCCACGAGGCACGCGTAACAATGATGATTTGGAAACAACGTGCAAAATTAGTCATGGTCAAACCTAAGGTGGGTACTCAAGCATCAAGTTTATGGCATTTGTGATACTAAGGCTTGGGATTTACACAAGTAGACCCAATATTTCCAAATTATGTTCTTTCATTGGTTCAATCCATCCATTCTTATCTCGGTTATTCAGGAAAATAAACTCTTAGCGTCAGTCCCTTGTTTCCGAAAGATATGTTTGCTCTCTGCAAATGATTTATGCTTCCTACGACCATAACATGCCGACCTTCGAGGTCTTTCTTTCTTTTTTTCTTTTTGTTTCATTTTTTATGTTCACAAAAAACTATACATCCATTGCCATCTATGAGCAAAACTTTTCTTTGTACACCTACATTCCTATACATGACGAACTTTTTCTATATACATACGCATTAAGACTCTCTCTTTACGTCAACACGGTCTATATACAAACCCTATTCATGTTCAAAGATTTATTTTTTCGTTTTTTCCAACACACACCCGTAGTTTATACAAAAGTTTCTTTATATACACTTATCGCTCACACACACAAGAATTTCTTTTCACACATTATTTACACACACAAAATCCTTCTATACTCATTTTCTGTTACATATATAAAAAAAAAACTCTTTTCTTTTCTTTGTATACATAGACATGACATTTGTTCACAACGCTTCTTTCTTTTTCTTATTTTTAGCATTATCATGATTTTTGTTCATTTTATTTTTAGGACGACGTTCCTAAATGAAAACTCTACACGGTTTCGAAATTTCAACAAACACTATTGACATCAACGAAGTAAGCACTAACGTAACAGTTCAAACGACATGTATGCACAAAAACAAGAGTCAAACAAAACAAAACAAACGTTAGTCCCTCAAGTTATACAAAATAAAATGATATGTAACAGATAAAAGAGGAAACATAAAAGAGATTATGGATCTAGGGATCTCCCGGTCATGTGGCTCCGCTCCCTCCCAAGAAATCGAGTAAATCTGTCATCTCCTCGTCCATGCGGGCCTCATCTGCATCGTCGGGAGCCTCTACGGGCGCCTTCCCTTCCTGGGCCTCAGGCCAATCTCTGGGCCATGCGACCTCTGTCCTGAACTGATCTGGAGTAAGGCATGGAAAAGGAGCGAAACCCTGGCTCTGCAGGCTGAGGCTGAGCTGGTCGAGACAGTCATGGGTCTGCACGTGCGCCCTGTGGTTGGCCCCTTGCTGGAAAACCAAATGCCATAAATACCACTCCGTGTCAAATGACCCAGCTGGATCAGCCTGATGAGGTGGCAGCGGTGCGTCTGGGGCCTGCGGGGCGCCACCCTACGCCTGTCTAGGCATGCAATACTTTTCTATGAAAGCCCGGGTGATCGGCGGTCGAATCACCTTACTAGGTGTGACAGGAACCCCGAACGACTGGCAGAGACCCGTGATCAATGTTGGAAAACCCAGGGCCCTGTTAGACTTATCTGGGTCTAGAGGGTGCCTGGTAGGCGGCATACCTGCAAATAAATAAATGGCATCAGCGATCAACTGAGCCACATGGACGCTCATCCGTGTCAGGATGGCATACACCAGCTAACACTTCGGCAGAGGGAGGTCAGAATTATGATCGCTGGGCAGGATGTTGTTGAGCAGCAACGTCATCCATGTCTGGGTCAAGGTAGTCATGTTGGTGCGCATGATCCGCACCCGTCTCCTGGCAGCGGTCCGGGCAAAATCCTGACCTGGTATGCATAGCAGTTGAGCAATGGACTCCTCGTCAAATCCGTCGGCCCGGTTCCTTCTCTGACCGTATTCGCACTCCTGGCCCTCCTCCAATACTAGCGGGTATCCCAGGAACTGACTGAGGGCGTCTGCATCGAAAGGAATCCACTGGCCCCTTACCCATGACCACATGTCCCGTACGCCCTCCTCTATAGGCCAAGCATTGGCATAAAACTCGAGAACTATATCTGGATCAAACTTGGCCATGGGAGTGACCAGCGACGTCCAACGCCGGAGAGCTATCTCCTCCTGGAAATTTGTGTACTCGTCGTCCCTGAGCTGGACGCGTCTTTCTCGATGGAAGGACCACCCCTTGATGGCTTCGAAACACTGTTGGTGCTCAGCGCTCCTGAAACGATGGCTATCGAACTCGGGAGCGGCACTAGTCCCTTCGGCCGTGGCGTCCTTCCTAGATCTCTTCGAGGAAAGCTTCCTCGGAGCCATTTCCTGTGAAGACAAACATTTGGAAAGTTAGTCTACAAGAAAATGCTTATTTTAACACAAAAATGACATGCTAATCTTTCCGATTTAGAACAAACTCGTGCACACATTTAATGAAACACATATATGAACATGCGTATGTGTAAAATATCCTACTATTTATGTCAACATACAAGGACATTCAAAACATTCTAGTTACCACACACACACACACACACAGATATATATATATATATATATATATATATATATATATATATATATATATATATATATATATATATATTTGAAAAGAATACACATTCCCGTGCTCAAGGCATTGTGTCAAAATTACACATGTTCATATCCTAAATATTTTGCTATCACAAACTACCTACACACATTTGAAGTATTTTATTTAACATACAAATTTTTGTTGTTTCATTCACATTTATTTATACATAAATGCACATTGGAAAGCTAATCTTACGTCATGCACATACTTGCATTTGAAAAGGAAATTCCATGCCATCTATATACATTTGAGGGATAATTCCACATCATATATTCATTTAGGAAGCGTCCTCAGGCCATTTTTGACATGGGTACATTTTCTAAAAGGCTCCTAATGCTACCTATCCTCAAATACGCATATGTTGAAAGGCATTTTTTGCTACTCATTCACACTTTGCAAGGCATTTTATGCCATATATTCACATATATACACACCATTGAAAGGTATTTTCCATGCTACCTATATTCACACACATATATACATACCATTGAAAGGTATTTTCCATGCTACCTAGATGCAAAGTATCCCTCATGGGGCAGCCAAATTCTAGTAAAAACCCTCTCAAGCATGTCCTAATTTTCATGCCTTTCCATTTTCAAAACCAAAATTTAGATTCTTAGGCATAAGTCATGCTTCCTTGCATTGAAGTTAAGAGCTTGGGTTCCTAAGCATAGAATTGCATTTGGGCACCCATTTCGAATCCTCTATGTTGTCCCTATGTATATAAAACAGTCCCACAATCCCAATCTTACAAAACCATATTCATATGTCATTGAGGCATTTCACCGAGCACTTGGTGGGCGCATGTTTAGGCATGAATAGCAAGAGAGTGGGGGCAATGTGTCATGCCCCATTGCTTCATAATACAACATAGGCCTAAGGCCATCCCCTACAACCCCTCAACTCAAACAAATCAATCATGAAAACAACCCAAAACTGCCCCACAAATTTGAGCACATTCTCACAATTTAGAGCACCAAAAGATGAACAAGATGCACCAATGGAAAGCAAAAAAAACTCAAGGATTAAATACTTACTTGTTTGAATGAGTAGGAGTACCAAAAGTGAAAGCAAAATGCAACCAAAGGTGGCTTGGGGGAGAAAAAACCGTGAGTCCCGTGAGCTCTCTCTTTTTGAATGAGGGGGGGAAGTTTTTAGGTGCAGAAAACATTCCCCTCCCTCGTTTTTTATATTTTGGTGCAGGGGTTGCTCGCCCAGGCGAGCTAACCTGCCAATTTTTTTTTTTTAGGGGAAACATAACCATGGCCCTCTACAGGTTGGCGTTCGCTTACTCGAACCCACTCAAGTTAGATCAGGCATCCATTATTTATTTTAAACAAACGATAGTGTCGCAACCTGCCCTTCGGCGGGAGGGCGACGCGAGACTCGCGGGATGCGTGTTCCACGAAAGGAATACGCGCGGAGTCGCCACCAACGTTTATTTGAGGAAAACTTCGGAAAAACCGGAAAAGACGCGATCTACGAACTTTTTAGTGAAAGGTTCGGGAGTTGTATTTACGCACGGGGAAGGTATTAGCACCCCACACGCCCGTCCCAAGGGACGGCAGCCTTTAATCGAATGTGCAAACATGACTTTGATTTTTATGTTCCCTTTTATGTTCTTATATCCTTTATACCCTTTTTATATTTTCCTTTTTTGTGGTCGACAAGGGTGTTTCCCTTTGCTCCTACGTATTCCTCAATTTGGGATGAGAAAATCAGACCTACGTAGTTCTTTCGGAACAAAGTGTTTGGTTAAGTTGTTTTTGTCTTTTTTGCAAAATATGTTTTTATTGAACAAAAGGTCATTTAAGGTGTTGAACCATGAAACGGTTTTTTGAAAGGGGAGAAACGTTAAGGCTTTGGACCATTAACGATCTCTTGTTTTTGAAAGGAGAGAAACGTTAAGGCATTGGACCATTAACGATCTCTTGTTTTTGAAAGGAGAGAAACGTTAAGGCATTGGACCATTAACGATCTCTTGGGGTGGTCGACAAAAGCGGGGCTTTTGCTCCTACGTATCCTCAATGAGGAACTCAGACCTACGTAGTTCTTTCTTATCAAGTGATTCTTTTTTACTTAAGTGGTGATCATTTTAAGGCGTTGGACCTTAAAAATGATCCATTTTACTTAGTGAGAAATTGAAATGACAAACTTCAAAAGCCTATTTTTGTGGACGAGCTTGACTAGGCGAGTTGATTTTAGCCTTAGTTTCACTTTAGTTATTAATCAATTCGATTAAGAATGAGAAATCCCAAAGAGAAAACGTCCGATTGATTTTCCGCTTTATTTTACTAAAAGATGTCTTTTTGATTATTATATTATTTTTTACCTCTTTTTGATTTCCAACGTGGTTACGGCACGACCGAACGGTCGGAATTTATTTTAACCGAAGTTAACGGATAATACAATTCAAACGTTCGGTGGAAATTTATTTTATTTTTAAGTTAAGCGAGAAATGACTTAAGTAAAATGGCTTAAGCACGTCAACAGGGGGTATAAAAAGTAAACAAAACGAGAATAAGAATGCACGAAACACAATGTGGACCGCTATGGGTACATAGAATGAATCGAAAAGCTTGGTTCGAGGTACTTACCCGTTGAAGATCGAAGAACGATGAAGAACGAATGAAGAACGTCGAAGAACGGTTGAAACCTTTGCGAAATTCTTCACGGAAAACGTTTCGGAAGCGCCTCGGCTTAGATTTTCTTCACGGAAACAATTTTTCCAAGCAAATTCGAAAGAGAGAGAAGTGCCTAAGGGGCTGACCTCTTCCTTCTTGCTTTCCTCCCCTATTTATAGCAAAATAGGGGAGGTGGTTGCCGCCCAGCTCGCCCAGGCGAGCTCAGCTCGCCCAGGCGAGCAGGGTTGCTTCCTCCAGAAGCAACCGCCTTCTGGAGGAATATTCCAGAGGGCCCAAGTGGGCCTGGGGGCTATTTGCACCCCCCCTTTTTACTAAGTACACCCCCCTCTGCTGTTTTTTTGGTGATTCTTTTTTCGTAAAGTTACGGAAACTTACGAATTTCGTAACGATACTTGTTTTCTTTCCATAATGTTACGGAACCTTGCGGATTACATAATCATCCCCTTTTTGACTTACGGAATGTTACGGAACCTCACTTAATTATGCAACGATGCTTCCATTTGATTTCCGGTGTGTCACGGAAACTTACGGATTGTGCAATCAATATTTTTTGGTTTTTCGGCATGTCCTGGAATTTCACAAATTGCCTAATGATGGGTGCCAAGCACCTCACGAGGACCAAAGAATGGTCGCACGTCATCGAGCAAAGGTCCCCGGACGAAATTAGGGTATGACAGTTGCCCCTCTTTACTTGTCTTTTATTGGAGATAAAAGGAAAGTAAAGATAAGACACTAATTTCGTTCCTCTCGATTTGGCGAGAGTCGCGGGTGACCATAAAATCTCCACATGCAAATGACTTGTTCTTCCCAAAATTTCACAAATTGCCTAATGATGGGTGCCAAGCACCTCACAAGGACCAAAGAATGGTCGCATGTCATCAAGCAAAGGTCCCCGAAAATTAGTGTATGACACTAGTTTGGCTCCTCTCGGTTGACGAGAGTCGCGGGCGACCATGAAATTTCCGCATGTAAATGACTTGTTGTTCCCGGAGGAACAAAAGGTGCAGAAGACTATGTCAGTCTCTGCATGCTATCAAGCGTTCTGTCTTACAGATAGCAAAAGAATGTTTATACGGATAACCACTCGGGTATTTCCGCGTATCATCGGGGCCCGCCGCCTCTGGATGATACAAGGGTGCAGAATGACCAAACTTGGTCTCTGCTTGTCATCGGCCCGCCGCCTCTGGATGACAAAAGGGTGCGAATAACCATAAGGTATCTCCGCGTATCATGGGTGCAGAATGACCAAACTTGGTCTCTGCTTGTCATCGGGCCCGCCGCCTCTGGATGACAAAAAGGTGCGGATAACCGTAAGGTATCTCCGCGTATCATGGGTGCAGAATGACAAACTTGGTCTCTGCTTGTCATCGGGCCCGCCGCCTCTGGATGAAAAAAGGGTGCGAATAACCATAAGGTATCTCCGCGTATCATGGGTGCAGAATGACCAAACTTGGTCTCTGCTTGTCATCGGGCCCGCCGCCTCTGGATGACAAAAGGGTGCGAATAACCATAAGGTATCTCCGCGTATCATGGGTGCAGAATGACCAAACTTGGTCTCTGCTTGTCATCGGGCCCGCCGCCTCTGGATGACAAAAGGGTGCGAATAACATAAGGTATCTCCGCGTATCATGGGTGCAGAATGACCAAACTTGGTCTCTGCTTGTCATCGGGCCCGCCGCCTCTGGATGACAAAAGGGTGCGAATAACCATAAGGTATCTCCGCGTATCATGGGTGCAGAATGACCAAACTTGGTCTCTGCTTGTCATCGGGCCCGCCGCCTCTGGATGACAAAAGGGTGCGAATAACCATAAGGTATCTCCGCGTATCATGGGTGCAGAATGACCAAACTTGGTCTCTGCTTGTCATCGGGCCCGCCGCCTCTGGATGACAAAAAGGTGCAGATAACCATAAGGTATCTCCGCGTATCATGGGTGCAGAATGACCAAACTTGGTCTCTGCTTGTCATCGGGCCCGCCGCCTCTGGATGACAAAAAGGTGCGGATAACCGTAAGGTATCTCCGCGTATCATGGGTGCAGAATGACCAAACTTGGTCTCTGCTTGTCATCGGGCCCGCCGCCTCTGGATGACAAAAGGGTGCGAATAACCATAAGGTATCTCCGCGTATCATGGATGCAGAATGACCAAACTTGGTCTCTGCTTGTCATCGGGCCCGCCGCCTCTGGATGACAAAAAGGTGCGGATAACCGTAAGGTATCTCCGCGTATCATGGGTGCAGAATGACCAAACTTGGTCTCTGCTTGTCATCGGGCCCGCCGCCTCTGGATGACAAAAAGGTGCGGATAACCGTAAGGTATCTCCGCGTATCATGGGTGCAGAATGACCAAACTTGGTCTCTGCTTGTCATCGGGCCCGCCGCCTCTGGATGACAAAAGGTGCGGATAACCGTAAGGTATCTCCGCGTATCATGGGTGCAGAATGACCAAACTTGGTCTCTGCTTGTCATCGGGCCCGCCGCCTCTGGATGACAAAAAGGTGCGGATAACCGTAAGGTATCTCCGCGTATCATGGGTGCAGAATGACCAAACTTGGTCTCTGCTTGTCATCGGGCCCACCGCCTCTGGATGACAAAAAGGTGCGGATAACCGTAAGGTATCTCCGCGTATCATGGGATGCAGAATGACCAAACTTGGTCTCTGCTTGTCATCGGGCCCGCCGCCTCTGGATGACAAAAGGGTGCGAATAACCATAAGGTATCTCCGCGTATCATGGATGCAGAATGACCAAACTTGGTCTCTGCTTGTCATCGGGCCCGCCGCCTCTGGATGACAAAAAGGTGCGGATAACCGTAAGGTATCTCCGCGTATCATGGGTGCAGAATGACCAAACTTGGTCTCTGCTTGTCATCGGGCCCGCCGCCTCTGGATGACAAAAAGGGTGCGGATAA